>NW_023276806.1:220239071-220539071 GCF_003668045.3 Cricetulus griseus
AGGTCTTTTGGCAGTAAGTGAGGGGAAAAAAAGACAACTGATTTTTTTCAAATGTTGGAGACTGAACCCTGGGCCTTGTACATGAGAAGCACAAATGTTCCACTGGACTACATTCCTAACCTGGACAATTTAAACATACCAAGTGCTCCTAAACATTTCCAAAATGTTGAAGCACATTTTATACAGCTCCCTTCAATCAAATCCAGCAACAATAATGACAACTCTTAAGCTTGAAAGGAAACTTATCACACACACACACACAAAAAACCCAACATGGTGGAGCAGAAAGCACACAGCTGTCTCTTTAAAAAAAAAAAAAAAGGCAAAAATAAGTACGACGTGATTTGTTACTGAAAAGGGCTGTTTTTTTTTTTGTTTGTTTGTTTGTTTTTTAAATTCCTCAGTTGCCCTACCTCCCAAATAATAAAACCCTCTTGAATGTTGAAAATGAACTCCTATGTGGAGTTTGGCATTTTAAGTGAGCATGTGGGAGGCGGTTAGGACATAAGTGCAACCTTTATGAGTGGGGTGAGCGCCTTGAGGGAGACCCTAGGGAACATTCCTAGTGAGAACCTTTATGAATGGGGTGAGTGCCTTGAGGGAGACCCTAGGGAACATTCCTAGTGAGAACATGGCTGCCCATGGCCCTCACCCAGCACTAAATCTGCCAACACCATGAACTTGGATTTCCCAGTCTCTGAAACTGTAAGAAATATGGTTTGTTGATCAGGAGCCAACCAGGCTATCATGTTTTGCTATAGTTGTCCAAACAGACTAAGATAAGCACATCCTTGGAGACTGCTTTAAAGAGACTTTGGCAGGGCCATTGTATTTATATGTGGCTTAGAGATGCAATAAACTACTCTGGGAAATGCACAGATGTTAGACGTGAGGAATGGCACCAAATAGTTATCAAGAAAGCATACTGAAAGGCTGAAAGATAGAAAGAAACATGAAGGGTAAAGGAATTATCATTGACTGGGTGTTCTGCTGGACAGTTTGCATTTTATTAGGCAAGGTTATCTGGACTATTTCAGGTTAAGTCATGGGAAAAACAAGTATGCTGTTGCTGGGCTTTGCATGTCTATCACCATATCTACAGCGCACAGATTAAAACCCCACTACAACCTCAATCTTAGACTTGAGAGTGGATTGAAAACACCTGGCAGCTCAGGGATATGTCTTTCTCTAATACACACTTCCCAACATCAACATGTCATGAAACTCAGGACTCATCAGGGAACTCAACGAGCTCTGCTCTGAATGGTGGCGCATCTGTATGCAAATCATCTATAAACTGTAACTCTGTCAGAGGCCACTTTAGAGACAACACTGAAAAAACTTTCCTGCTGACAGACATGTGGGTAGTCTGCTTTAGCTTACTCTCAACATGTTTCTTTATTCTAAAAGTAAGCAGAAATAGACAAAGTGCAAACACTTTTCTAACAGTATAATTTGAGGTAGCAATATACCACAAAACGAATACATACGTAACGGTCTAACCGCCATCTGAACCACCATTCGTACACATTCCCGTTCAGCTCAAAACATTTGGAAAGTGGCCAAAGAGAAAAGATCTTCTCAAATGCACCCTAAGAAAAGGAATCCAGACAGTTAAGACAATATGAAGCAATGCTTGTTTGCAATTTTTAACCCAATGAGTATTCTTGTTGTGCTAGAAATATAAAAAGGCCATGCACATTTTTAACTTACTTTGAATTTATTTTTAAATTATGGCTTCATCTGAAATCCACTTAAGAATAAATTAATTTTAGCTATGACCAATAAATGTTATTTAAAACTTTCCAAATTTATTTGTACTTCACATGAAAGCTACTAAAACTACAAAATTTTGAAAGAAAAAAAACCTAGTAATTAGAAAACTACTTTATTGAGGAGTTATAATCTAATATACAAAAATGCTCATATTTACTAGACAGACACAAAAATACAAAATGCTTTAGACAATAGAATATCAATAGCCAAAAGAATGGTTAAGGTGAAAATACTTTATTTTCTCCTAGATGTCTTAATTAACTATAATTATTAGAATTGAAAGGGTTGCTTGGATTAGTCCTCCAATCAGCCACCCCCAAATGCTATTACTAGCCTTTGAAACACAGTTTCAAGTTTTACTCTGTCCAGTTATTGAATGGCACCCTCTTACTAATCTGACAGCCAGCAAAATGTGGGAATGAAGGGGCAAAAGTCTTAGGTACATTCCTGCACACTAATGAAGCTCTTCAAAGAGAACAAATCTCAATATCGACTAAAGGATGCCAGCACACTCTACTAAGGAATGTCCCATTACTGGACCTATAGCAACAACATAAAAATTGATTACTAAAAAATAATTACTAACACCCAAGGAAAAACAGTGTTTCAGATACTGCTGAACCCTTATATCAGAAGAGTTCATTACTTGAACAAAATGCAACCATTCCCATTTAACCACATCTTCAACTGCACATAAAACAAAATTGTATCAAAATCTATTCTGCAGACAATATGGGTTCATTCTTTCCAAAAGTTGCAGAATAAAGTCTGCTAGATCACACACACACACACACACACACACACACACACACACACACACACACACACACACAGATAAGAGCAGATATATAACAGAATAGGTATGAATTTACTAAATTTAAACATATGATCTTGGCAATCCCATATATGAAGACCATCTCTATATAAATGCATTTGTAACTTAAAATTTTATTTCTAATTGCAATTAATTTATCATGTCACCAATAAGGAAGTCTTATTGAGTACTGATATTTTGATAAGACAGTGTGCTGACCTGGACTGTATATTTAGTTTTGTTGTTGTTCTTGTCCTGGAGTCAACACTGATCCAGAGCTGGGGAGGTTTTCTTATTGTCACTATTTATTAATGGATTAGCTTCCTTTTTTCCCATTCTAATGTACTCATAGAATGTTGGATATTTGTTGTTATCTATTTCTTTATACATTTGCCCATTGTTTTATTATTTTATTTACCTCACAACTGTATATCATGAAGAAACAAAAAATGTTTTAAATACTTCTAAGTATGACAGTAGGTCTAAAAGGCCTAACAACCCCTCCCCCAAAGGCACAGAGCATTAGCTCACACCCCATGCCACACGAAACAAGATATACCTAATGGGCATTTACACTTGACACAGCTTTATGCAAAATGCCGCACTGTGAGTCTACTGCTGCTTATGTCAAAACTATTGATATTCAAATTAAAATATTTTATTCTGCAAATCATGCTGCCCTAATAACATGTCAGCCTGGTAGATTTAACCAGCAGATAATAGACTGACATTTTGCTAAGTCTACAGAAAATCTCAACCACCAAAATAAAGGCTATAGGGTCAGACGTCTAATGATGGCCAAAATATTTTAAATTAAACACCTAAGACATCTCAGACCCTCTGCTCCCAAGTTCATTTTATTAACTGTCTCAAATTTACTTTGTTCATTTCCAGAAAAATCAAGTCCCAGTGTGGCGCAATGAATAATGCACAAACTGAGCTGCAAATTCTGTCAAGAGAATTTTGATCATCACCGAGAGTCTGTCTCCTAAGAGGCATTAAATAAACGTTTGATTGATCAAAGTCAAGTAAAATGGATCTTGAACAATTGCCAGAGGAAGAGCTGAAAATTGCTCTTACAACAAAAACAGTAGCAACAAAGTAGGTAGGGGTCTCAAAAGAACTACACCGAGCAGTCAACTACAGAGTGACACTTTTATTACAGTCATTAAAAAATGAAGCTAAAAAAGCAAAGGCTCTAACTCTTCTCACAAACCTTAGCAGATGTGAACTTTAAAATATTATAAACTATAAACTGAGGAGACCATACGAACCTGAGAATATGCCAAGAAACATATGCACAGCAGCAAAAAAGCTAGTTTCAACAGTAAGCCAAGATGCCACAGACAATTTCCTAAAAGAGAAAATATGCAATGTACAAAACAATGTAAGTTGTTGTTAACAAACCATTTGAGGACACTCTGTTTAATGTTTTTGTATCCTTACTGTTTCTCAAAATAACCCTTGTATATAGTATATGTATGTGTATTTAGGGGCCTAAACCAAAGGTAGAGCAAATGGAAGTCAGCGGAGTGCTATTGTGAGGAACAGGGCTACAGTGTATTGTTGACAGCGCACAAGCCTGCCATCCATCTGCTATAGATACGAGCTTTAAGGTATCTCTTGGATGCATTTACACACATTCACTACTGAATGTTCCAACAGACCATACAACTATATATTAAATGCAACGTTCAAACTTAGGTTAAATGTAGTGTAGGTAACACTGCTTAAACATAAAGCTCCAGGAAGTATAAGCTTCCCAATAGAGTAGGATTTAACCATAAGGCACATTTTAACTTATGCATCCTTCAAAGTACATGTTCAAAGTTTAAGCATTTTCATAAATGGTCTAAGTTTTGTAGAGAAATTGTACTCTAAACCTATAGACTGTCCAAAGGCACTAATGAATTTTAAATGGACTTCATTGAAACTTTCATGGAAACTTATTTAACATTTTAATGGAAGCCAATGAAGAAACATTTTGACGGGCAGTATTCAAGTTGGAAGTCAGATACAGATATTTTTAAAAATTTTAAAAATATTTTAAAAATATTTTTAAAAATTCTTTATTAGAAAAAGAAACAGAAATTCCCTTTAATGATATGATCTTGGGGAAACCACACTAAGAAAATAACTGTGGCCTTACTTGAACATGATCAGTAAGAGTCTGTGAGAAATTTGGAAGTGACAACCTTACTACTTAAGTAACTGGGTTTCTTATATGTAAAATAGGTTGATGATAATTCTTAAATGGCTGAGTAGAAGACATGTTATAAACTCTGACATGTGAAGGCTTTTACAAGTAAATGTTTACTCCAACCCTCCACATATGTAAGAAATCATGAAAACTAGAGTGCAATATTGAAGTCCAACATGGGAAGAGCATTCAGTCCCATGTGGCTTCTTCTCCTCCCTTACACTCCCACCCCCCTGCTGCATGCAAACTGCCTTACTAGTTGAGAGGAAAACACACAATATACATGCAAACTAGTATTCTGCAGTGCTGTATTCTGCCACCGGCTACTTGGCTGTATTATTTTAGAAATAGGTTTTAAAGAAAAATGCTAAAACCACACATAAGTTTAAATGATCTACATCCTTTAATAAGAAACAACCTGTAACAACTAACAGGAAATCTTGCACATTGAAAGAATACATTTATTAACATTAGTAAGACAGTCTATTTACCATTTGCCTTTTTTTGGATTATTTGTGGCCACAGTGCTAAAGTGACATATATGACCATGAACCACACGGTGACCAAGGGGACAAAGTAATAGAATTGATAAGGTCGATCCATTACGAGACACAACACCACAACCAGGAAATTGAGACGAAATAAGACCTATGAGAATGGAGAAGAAAATGGTTTTCATTACCAGTATACATGAAAAGCAAAGACAGATTTCTCTCAATACAGTAAGACTCAAGTAATGACTATACTTCATTGTCCTGAAATCACTGCAGAATTTAATATAAAATATTTATGTATTATTACACTAATGAAACTCCAGGAAAGAGCCAGCCAGAGCTATCCCGTAACCACAGTTGCCATCTCTTTAAACAGAGGGAGGAAATCCTATGCCACCCACTTAGGGACATAGGCAGAGACTCAATTGCCTCAGGAAAGGGGGTCCATTCCATCTCCTGTTCAATGTTGATTTATCCATTTGGGAAAAAACAGATAGCTGTCAGAGATACAAAGCAGTACCATTCAAGTTTTATAAAGGCTTTGTGACTTTCATTAGTTATTTCAGATATCAGTTTAAATGTATTAACAAATACAGACTGTGAACAGCCTTCTATCAGTCCTGTACCACTGACTCTATGAGCCCGGACAGGGCATTTGGTCTCTCTGAGACTCTGTTCCCATCTATGCTCATGAGGATGTCTCAGGGTTGCAATAGAGGAAAAGTGATGTTTAGAAACGTCTTAGCACAAGGCAGAAGCTCAGGGAGGGGGAAGAAAGCACGATCATTTGAGGTAACTGTGGACTTCTCCACAAAACTGAAGAAGACCAACACTGTGAACCTTTGCACACTGGTGCTATTATGTACCCATCTAGGTTACATTTCCCCTTCCAACACTATTAAATTATCTCAAATTGCTATAAATGGTGAACACAAAACACAACTTTACAGTGATATTTCATAAATCCATATGATTAACGATCTCATAATGACCATATTTATGTTTCCTTAAGAGACAGACAGAAAAGCATGTTGAGCTGAAAGAAACAGAGAACTGACTGCATTCTTACCTGACAAACTCTATAGATTCCAAAGTCTCCTTTGATCCAAAAGTAAGAGAAATGCCCATACCCTGTCTGAAACAGATATGCAGCAACCAGCACCCGAATGTGCATGTACACAGGCAGAAACTGTTGATGAAACAGACAGGGACAGTGTGTGTGACAGAACTATGCTTGGAATTACCCTGGATTCCATATTTTTCTAACAGATGGAAAATAAGACAAAATAAACCCCTATACCTTTGGCAATGGCCAAAGGACTACTTATAATATTTAGTGTGCTTAGTAAAAAATTGCATTAGACAATGGAAGCATAACTTAGAGCTATCTCTCCCTACCCTTCCTTGGGAATGTATCTCATTTAGAACTCCCTGTCACCCCCGTCAACCCTCTCTTCACCATGCCCAAGTTCCAGAGGTGCTTACTTTGTTGTTTTTGGAGAACTACATCTTCACAACTAAAACACCACACATTTTAACCTACATATGATGGTCACAGGATATGTTACCTTATTTCCAAGTACTGAAGAACCCAACTTTACAGTGCCATCTCACCTTTAAGAGTGCAACTACTATCTCTACAGTATAACTAGTGCATGCCTTTAAAATTCTTATAACCACTAAACTTCACTGGCTCCCATTTTCCAGCCACCTGGGAGCTCTGCAACTGTGCAGCCTTAACATTGCTTAGAGCCATTGTAGGATAATGTGAATTTCCCAACTTATTCTGTGTAGGATAAAATAACTTAAGTGCCTACTTTAAGGCCTAGAGTGTAAGCATTTTGGAATGCATCTCTTTCCTTTAGCAAGGATATTTCACTTGAGAAGGAAAAACAAACGAACCCTAGATTGGACCTTTAAACCTACAATATATCATACACACATCTGGGTAGCCTCTACTCTAACCAAACTGACTGAGACTCTCGTTCTCTGAAACTGATATTTTTGTATACTTCCTTGTCTTCTGTCTTGTGTTTGTCTGTCAGTGTATTCCTAAGACCTCCTTCTAAATGTGTCTATATTTACTGGAATCCTATTTGTGAGCCAGGAGGTGGTGGTGTTTGTAATCTTAGCATTTATGAGAGGCTGAGGCGGAAGTACAAAGTCTAGGCCACCCTGGGCTATATACATAGAGTTCAAGGCCAGTGTGGCTTCCATACTAAGTGACTATTTAAAATAGGGCTAGCTCAGTGGTAGAGTGCTTGCCTATCATGTACTTGGAATCCACCACAGACACTGGAGAATCCCAAATCCTAGTCTCAAAATCTAGTTCAAAGTCTTAGTCTCCACTTTTCCTCCTGAGTCACTATAGTGGAAATGATCTGCATGTCAGACAGGTTTTATTAACTGTATTTCATCATTAGTTCTTTCTTCTAAATTTTTTGTCATTATTAGATGAGAAATTCTCAGTGAAGGTACAACACAGTATCTCAGTATCACAGGGAAGAAAAGTAGAAATTCAGTGCTGAAAAAAGCTCTCAGAAGTTAGCTAGCAGAAATAAATCTATGTTTATTCCACTCCCGAATGTACTCTACAGTAACTCCTGCATGAATCTAAGTTGTTTGATTGTTGTTATTTCTTGGTTTGTTTAGAGTTTTTTTTAGACAAGGTTTACCTGTCTTGGAACTTGCTCTGTAGCCCAGGCTGGCCTCAAACTCAGACCCACCTGTCTCTGACTCCAAAGTGCTGGGATTAAGGTGTGGGTCACCACACTGGGCTTGAATATGTCTAAGGTTTTATTTTGTTCTTTTTGAGGCAGAGTTGCTCTACGTGGTCTAGGCTGACTTCAAACTTGTGGTCTATCTGTTTTGTCTTAGCTTCATGGTTGTGGTGAAGACAATCACACCCAGGCTTAAACACACACACACACACACACACACACACACACACACACACACACACACACACACACCTGGAAAGATGTTTTGAGTGTGGATGCCCATGGAGGTCATACTAGTAAGTTAGATTGCCTGAAGCTAGAGTTGTAGACAGTTGTGTGCTGCCTGATATGGATTCTAGGACTGAACTTGGACCCTCTAGAAAAGTAGTACAGGCTTGTAACCACTGAGTCATCTCTGCAGACCATGTATGTTTTTTAACAGCAGAAACTGTACTAACTCTTAAGGTAATCCATTCTATTGTGAGATGGTCACTAACTGCTATAAAGGACCCTGTCTTGAAAGCTGCAATGAAACTATATAATAAGGCTGCAAGCTCTGCTCTCTATAGTAGCCTATCCAGCAGAAGGAAAGAGTAAGTCCTCTACTAGTTTTAAAAAGTGGCTTCCATAATCTTTATAGACCAAAAGAAGCATGAATCCAATTTTAATAAATATATTTTATTTACTTAACTAGGATATTTTAAAACTAGCATTTCCACACATTAGTGTAAAGGCATTATTTCTAATTTAAAAATGTGGCCTTAGTGCAAATTTTTTAGAATTAGTCATACTTAATTGGCTTTCCCCTGAACAGCACATTTTAGCTCTGCCTAACTAATGTCAGTGGCTATTTGGCTAACCCCGTGGAGCCTGACTGCAAAGCCACATACTAAGGCTCATCTCTCTTCCTCTGACAGCTCTGAAAGTATTGGGAAAAAGATGCCAAACCCATGTTAACCATTCTTAATTACTTTAACCACTCTCTAGAAAGCAAACTTTCAAGTCCCTTCAAGTCTAAGGCTGGGAATACAAAGTTGGGTTTGTTTATTTATATTAAGCAACACAACTCTATTGTAGAAATTTTCCAAGTTCCTACCATTGTTGGCCTGTCATAATCTTATATTTCTCCTAACTTTTTACTGTGCAATATTTAAAACCAATAGAAAAGCTGCAAGACCAACACAATGTACACAAATAAGCTATGCTGAAAACTTCTAGAATAAGAGTATGCCTAATATTCTACCATGTATCTTGTTATCATTATAATGGCCAAGAAATTTAATATAAATATAATAGTTTCTACTATATAATTTATAGTTTCTCTGGACTTTTTTTTTTCTGTTGGATACTGTGGTTTATGTCTGTAATTTCAAGAGTGGAGGCTGGAGATAAGTATTTGGGGCCAGCCTATTTATATAGAGAGCTCAAGACCAAGCTACGCTGTCCAGTGAGAGCCTATTTCAAAGAACCAAGGGCTGGAGGAGTAGCTTAGTTGTGGAGTCCTGACTTAGAATGCATAAAGCTATGGATCCGATCCCTGACCGTGCAAATAATGAATCACACATGCATCTGACTGTCATACTACTTCAGTGTCTTTTAATCCATATTTCCCTTTTATCTTTCATATATCAATTACACAGCTAAACTTTAGAGTTGAAATTATATTTGCAAGTTCAATTCCCTCAAAGAGGTAAGCTGACTTTCTAGCCCTAAGTATTTGCCTCACTACCTGTCAGGAAAGTCTCAAAAGAGGGAAAAAAAACATAACGAAGCACTGTCTAGTGCAGACGCCAAACCTATATCTCTCAGCATTTTAAGCATATTTGATAAAAGCCTTATTTTAAAAGAATGTTCATGCCAATACCATGCTTATACCATCTGCCTAGACTATTTAATAATTCTCTGGGATTTTAACATACTTTCCTTTCTAGCATGAAAACTATGAGACAACTATTCCTTGACATATTTGATTTAAAATATTATGATTGGACAATTAAAACACCATGGCTGTTAGAGTCTTAAATAGGTTAAATCTCTCCACTACCCAAGAATAGAACCCCCAAATATCTTGTAACCTACATGGACAATGCTTTCTGAGTGAAGACACAGGTAATTTTTAACAACAAAATGTGTGTAACAGAACAGGGACACATAATTAATCATTACAAATGATCTGCTAACGAAAAGCATGTCCTTCCAGAACAGAGTTGTGATTTTTTTTATTGTAAATGAGAATGTATTGGTAGGCAGTCTAAGAAGATGTATTAAATGTTGGGTTGCTAAATGATTACACTAGAATGCCAAATTGCCGTCATCTTTTTACGATCTAATTCCTCTCTGGAATCACTGAATTGAGGAACTTAATCTGCCATTAATTTTTCCTACCTAATTTCTTAGATAGAAATATCACCATTTTATATGTCAGCAATTAATTACATCTCTAAGTGGCATGTTCTTAAAACAAGCCCCTCCTCCCCCTATTAGCTGAGTTCTTATTCATATGCCAGAAGTATTGCAAGGCTCCAATATTCACCTCTCTTTATTTCCTAGAGAATTTTATGGGTTTATGCCATGGGTCCTAAGCCATCTCCCCTGGCTGGATTTCATTCACTGCCTTGGCTTCACGAGCTGTAGCTCAAGCTTATAGCTGCAGAGACCACAGGAACCACCACACTGATGCTGCAAGCATACAGCACAACCATAGAATTCCCCACGGGGGGGGGGGGAGAGCACATGCCAATCCTTTGCTCTGTGCCTTCAAACAGAACACCCATAAAACCCAGAAGTTCAACAACTTTCAAGAATACAAGATAAGGAAGACTATAGTTTTCATATTTTTAGAAAAAAAATCCAGTAATAATATTTACATTAGTAATTGCTGCTATGGAATGTTCAAAATATTTCTCTCTGAGCACACTCCTCTTATCTGAATTTATCATTAATTCAAATACTAAATATTTTGAGTTTGTGTAAGCAAAGAAGCAATAAAACAGCTTGGTACTTCACAAATTATGAATGAGTTTCTAACTTGAAATTTTAAAACATTTTTCATGTGAGTTTGACTCTTCACTATGAAAGCCTATATGACAAGTCGCTGTCAGGCTAACCCACAAAGGTTTGTTTTTACTGAACTACAGTTGGAATGTTAAAACATAGAAGGACTATAGTTTTTCTTAACTCTTCCATATCTGAGGCAGTCTAGATCATAAAATTCCCAGGAAAAAGGAAAAAATGAAGGCAAAAAAAGTTCTAAGTTTTAAAGTGTTTTAAATACAAAGCTAGAAGGACATGGAAAGATGGCTCAGTGACTAAGAGCCCTTGCTGTTCTTGCAGAGGACCTGAGTTTGGTTCCCATTACCCACATCAAGCAGCTCACAACTGTCTGTAACTCTAGGTCCTGGGGATCCAATCCTCTGGTTTCCACAGGTGCTTGTACTTGAGTGCACATACCCAGATGCAGACACACCACTGGACATGATTAAAAATAAATGTTAAGAATGCAAAACTAGTTCATCCAACTTCTTAAAACACAGTGAAGGACGGAATATAAATTTGATTCCTTTTGCTAGTAACAAGCTTATTCTAAATCCTCTGCCCATTACAAAGCTTTCTGATAGCTTTAAATTAGCCATTCAATGAGATGATGTAAGGTACCGGCTATGTCTACAGTAGGAAGGGCAAATAAATACAAAACCAATTATTGCCTCATCTTTTCCAAAGAAAACTGATTTTGTTTTTAAAATGATAGGTTTTCCAAAGAGTTGGGGAACACATGAGAAGGTTTAACAGCTGGGTGGGAAAGGAGAAGGGGCAACATTACTTCCTGTATGCTCCGAATATAGATCCAAAGTACTTACTGTACTTGCTCCCGAGATGTGATAAATCAGAATCACAAGCTGCATCCAGCCTTTCCATTCATCTGTTTGTTCTCTATTTAATACTTTAGTCTGCATGAAGGAACCAAAGTCTGCTTTAAAATCCATCGGCCAGCAATTATATTTGGATAGAACATATTAAGAATGTAAAATTTTTCTTGCAATATTTAAAGCTAATGTTTCTGTCTGAGAGTTATTCATGGCTGGGGTAAAGTGTCTCTATTTATCACTAAAAGATACAGTAAAAACTATTCGAAATGCAACATAAATTTGAAAGACAACTATAACGAGATCTTCAGGGGTTCAGGTGATCCTTGGGTTTTGTTTAAAATAGTACTGAAGCTATGATAGATGTATTTCTAGACCGAAAAATGGATCCTACAATTTTCTTTACAAAACTTTAGAGTTTTAGAGCTAAAAAAAAAAAAAAGATCTTACAGTTCTCTTACACGTCATTGACAGAAAACGTTCTATTATTAGAATTTACTTTCCTTCACTTACTATCACAAGAGATGAAGAACTGATTTCTCATCCTCATAGAGGAGCTATCTTTTCTTGTAGAAGGATTTGATAAATCAAATAAGGTACCCTTGTGGAAAACTTGAGCAAGTAATTCTGAACAATGGGCACATTTCTAAATTAGGAAACTCAGAAGATCATGAGTAGAAGCCACATCACTATATGAGTTCTAATTTGTGTGGGCATGGCTGATAAACACATTTCCCTCATATAGAAGCATTTCTTAATGTAATTACATTTTTTACATTATAATTGACAATAAATAGCTTCTAGTACTTGAAGGAACCATTGTACTTTCTCTAGCCTCAAGCAGGCAAAACAGCATAAACCATGACATCTTTTCCCAGGGTGTACTTTCATCCATTAACCTTTCGAATGTTTTAACTGTATTTAAAAGGAGTGGTTAAGAGTCTACTAAGTACAACTACAGAGTCCTTCTTCTTGGGTATGTTTGTAAATCCTGTCACAGTAAATGACAACAGTTCTTTAATATAGATTTTGTAACCAGACAGGAAGATAACATGGGCTAATGTAAATGATTCTTACCTCTTTTGTATTTTCATTGTAAAATACTCCCAAAACCAAGATGTAGATAATTGGAATAAAGAATGATGAGTGTGTATAAAATTTGTTTTCCTTCATAAAGAGGTTTGCACGGTCACACATATAGAAATAAGCCATAATCAGGCCCAGTTTGCAGAAAGACTGTAAAAGTATTTCTAATGAAGACACAGGGGTATTGATAATATTCTTCTTCTCCTCGCCACTTTCCAAATCAGTACATGGTTTATTCTTCCGGTGAGCATTGCGATGAATTACATAGAAAATGAAGTAGCCAATAATGGATAAGGTGAAGAAACAAGCAGCTAGCTTCTGTATGAGAGTGAGAGGGGGCCGAGGCTGACAACAGGAACCATCCACAGGCTTCAAAACTTTATTACAATACACGTTCATGAGAATCATTGCGCTCTGTGAACAGATGAGTCATTTGGTTATTATCTTGTCACTGATGCATTTCACATTCCAGTTTCTCCTGTGAATATTGTTGAGATTTTGACATCGAAACCAAAATCTCTTATACTTTTTTGCACTCAACTTCCCAGACACATTTTCAAGTGATGGTAGTCCTGAGCTCTGTAGGAGCTAGTTTGGGTTTCTCAAATTTCTCTGGTTATGGTCACAATAAGTTTGTTTTAGAATGTGACCCATGACACACTGGGAGCAACACCTCCTGACTACTTAGAATGTACTTAGAATGTACTTACTGTAGGAGTCTCTTCTTTTAGAAAACAACAACAACAAACAATGAAAAAATAGCAAAAAGCTCATGGACTCTATGTCTGCTAATATAATAGCCAAAAAAAAAATACTGACAGATGTCAAAGATGAAAGAATTTTAATTAGCAGACTTCTGAAACCAGAATAGTTAAAATAAAATCCCAATGTTTACATGACAAAAGAATGCAATACAGTTACCACTGAAAAAAATAATAATTCTTAGCTAACAATATTGATAATATGCCTTTATTTAATTCACAGTTTAGAGTTTAATTTTAAGATATCTATTGATACATAAAATGTGGAAATCAGCATAGTTTGATTACAATAAATATTGACAAGCTGTCAAGATTCTGTCTAGTCAAAGATTTGGTTAAAGTCTAGATTTATGAAGCTACAATTTGGGTATCTGAAGACATCACTTGAGTGCAAGCTTTCAAATGTTTAGAAAATCCTATCCATTTAGCCCTTGGATCAGGAAGTCCTCTAGCTGGTATTCTCAGGAACCCTGGTCTACAGATTCTCTCTCAATGTCCTAAACTATCTCCTAGAGTCATCAAAGTCTGTTACGTATCTAAAGAAATGGGGGTATACAAACAGACATTTTTCTGGAGGAAAGGAAGGGAACCACAGCATTTTACATGAGCCCTTTGGACAGCTGATAAAAAGTGGCTTTGCAACCTAATCCTATTGGGAAAAAAAAAAAAAGACTATAGCCACACTACATCCAGTTCATGGACAAGTAACAAAAGCTGCTTTTTTCCTTCCTTCTAAACACATTTAACATTATAGAATTCCTTGCTGGATCTTGCTACAATAAAATAATCATTCAATGCCCAAACTTTTAAATTGTAAGAGTATGGCAAGATACCTTTGTGATTACTTCTTCTGTACACAGGACTAAGATGATTCTAGCTGAACCAGACCCCTAAGCCTCTTTCCAGCAGTCTAGCCTCTATGGTACCAGAAAACACTATGCAAGCTGCCAAGAGCAGGAAGCAACCAAACAGTTTTACCCAACTGCAACAACTATGAACCATGACAATGACCAGCATGCCAAGGTGTCTGTAAAGGTGCAGTAAGTAGCAGCCACATGTTGGCTAATTGGACTTAAGCCCTCTCAATAGAAGGGAAAACATGCCTGGTACTGAAACCTAGTCAACTTCCCAAAGGCAGTGAGATCATGGACCTTAAAAAAGAATCCACCACTACCACTTAGCGAGAGCAGCAAGATTCCTTACTACACTCTATCCTTATATCTACAGATAAATATGGGCTACCACCTCTCATCAAAGAGGCCTCTCTTAAATATAGCAAATGGAGACCATCATAGAAATCCATGATTGAACACAATTCAGAGCTGAATGGATGGATCATTGGGGAATACTGCTCCCATGGACACAGCCCCTACATCTATGGCTCTAGGAACATTATGGGGGGGGGCAGAAAGATTGCAAGAAACAGAATACCAGGAAATCCACTCTGAAACAATTGTTTCTAGAAAAGGTTGTATAAATCAAGAGGCATATTAACATTGAAGGGGAAAATGTTATGAGGTCCCATTCCTAGACAAAGAACTAGAGACAATCAGTGATTGCTGGCAGAAGGAGAACTGAGTCTCCCAGGGATGAGCCCTCTTATTGGTTGCTAGCCCTGAAGCCATATATACACACAAACAGCAAACAGATTTAGCAGGTTGTGTTTGTATATTTGTGCACATACATGCACACATATATACACAGGAATATGTATGTAGCAATTATACTACAAGAAAAAGAGGGTATATTCTTTAAAGTCGGAACGCATAGGAGGGGCTGGAGCGGTTCCTGTGAGGGGTTGCAGAAAAGAAAGGGACAAAGGAAACTGATGCAATTCTAGTTCATTAAAGATAACTTTTTTTTTAATCCCTTTAAGATATTTTGTTCTAGTGTGCAAAGTGCTAACTGGAGAAGTTCTTTCTTTCTTAACACAAAGTTTTTGCTTCAGTCAACCTAATCTGTACCTTGAATAATGCAGTATAAGAGCCATAAGGTTACAAAAATGATTTTTTTTTTTATCTCGCAGTGTGTGCTCTCCACTGCAGTGGAGTCTTGCATACAGGAGGAAGAACACAGAGCATCCCTTTAGCTGGGCTAAGAACTCAGAGGTTCTCAACTGTGACTGGCACTCTAGATGAAGTTTCATTCCCCAGCCCGCCACAGTGGCTGCTTCTCCAAGTTCTGGAGTATAAGAAACGTCTTACTTGTTCTAGCTTCTGTCATTTAGGTGACAGAAATCAAAACTATTTCTACATGTACATTTGGATAGAGCAAGTAATGAGGACTGCAATCCCGTTCTAAGACTCACAGCTGCTAGCAACCGAATTCAGGCCCCTCCTACTGACATCTAAGCACTCTTACAGTTTCTCTGCTTGATTCGGGAAGGTGTAAGCCATCCAAAGACTCCATGATGGTTTCTTGAGCAATTAGTTTGGAGACACTGAACAATTTGATACTGGACTTGGAGTTTCTGGCACTGCTGTTCAGAATGCTGACTGCAGCCTCATTGTAGGCATCTATCTTCTCATTAGTGATCATTTTCCTATTTTCACTCAAGAGATCTTCATAAACTGGGTCTGCACGTTGGAAATACATTCAAAACAACACATTTCAAAGCCTCTTAATGGCAAAAGCATGACCACACACGTTAGTTAATCCACATTTCATAGTGTGTTCTTAAACTCCAGGTGGTACCAGGTACTTAGTAAATCATTTCTATATAAAGCTGGCTGAAAGGCAATGATTTCCTATCTTACATTCAACTTTTCAGCCAATATCTTGCTCAATTTAAAGAACTTTTATCACTTTCCCATGTATACTATTATTGAGGGGAAACATTTTCATGTCGCAACATGCCCCAAGAGTTTAAAATTCTTGATGCAGATTATAAGGAATTACAACTGGATGATTCAAGAATGTCTAATAAGAAGCAATAACCAATGTAATTCTGGGAAGTATGTTCAGACAATCTGAAAGTAATACTCAGGACCCAGGTCTGTCCATTTTCATCAACTATTATATGTAAATTCTTTCTCATTTTCTTAAGAGAAAGGCGAATCATGAGTCTGTGGGTAAAACAGAAATAATGCAACAGACTCTTTCTATCCTTTCTTATTCCTTCCAACTTGGAAATAATCATAAGAGTTTTTGACAAACATATTGAGTTGCTAAAATATCCGAGGCATTTCATATTGTGTGGAACATTAAATAATGGGCATTCAATAAATTCCCGAAATGAGCTGACTTAATGTGACTTTCATACCCACTATAAAGTAGATGGTGTCAATTTCAAGATAATGTGTGGTTTTTAAATATATTTACTTCTAATGATTACAGTACTATACAAAGAGTGGTTAATATTTTCCCAGCATTTCCTGAGCAGTGAATATACTCTGCAAAAAGTAAAACAGCTGGAGGTAAGCCTCATTTGCCTTCAGGGGTTATCTCCTTGCTGCATTTTGCAGCCACTCTGCTGCTTGGAGATTATTTTTATTTATTTTATGTTTTCTGTATTTATTAGTTTATTCCTTAAATTTAAAAGAGAAAGCAAGATGCTCTAGTTTATTCTAATCTTGCAAACATTATTTCAAAATTTTTTCTCATAAAGTAGTAATTTTGTCTCTTGAAACAGGATATAATAAAAACCTATATCGTAAGATATATATAAAATGACATTTTTTTCATTATTCATTCCTTACCTTGTAAGACCCAATAAACATCACTAGTCTTTGCCAATTTTTCTAAGAGTGGTGCTATGGAGGTGATGTTCATTTTATATTGAGACAGTGCTTCATCGCTACCATTGTGAATCTTGATGGACCACTAAGAAGCAGTGAAAGTTAAACATTAATTCAGCCCTTAGCACAGAAAAGTAGAGTATATAATGTGCCTATTGTAACAAGGTGACTTTAATACAATTCTCATTTTAGTTAATACCAGAATAAATTTAGTCAAATTATTTAATGAAATACATGCTCACAATTATAAAAAAGCTACTATAAAATAGACTTTGAATGTGTAACACCCAGTATAATTCTAGCTATAAAATAATACTGAGATTTAACATTAAATTTACTCAGTTCATTCAGACCCTTATTTTAAAAATTTATCAGTCTGGTTAATTATAATCAAAATGGAAATTAAAATATAAATACAATCAAGAATTCTATTTAATATAAATTAGCTTTTTCTTAGCATGTCCATAAGAGCGGAACAAAGATCACTTGTTAGAATGCAGACAGGAACTTACTGTGGCTGCGCCTGCTACAATCACATGGGGCTTCGCACCCAAGTCCTAAAGGAAGAAAAGCTTTATAGCCATGCTACATTCAGGTCATGGACTGAACACAAGTAATACCAGTCACGTCCTTCCTTATTCAGTCTTATCCCTTACAAATGTACCTAAAGTTTATTGACTTCCTTACTGGGTTATTTTTACTCTCTGATAGATATCTAACAGCTAAAGGCTTACATGGCTATCCTGCATGGAATGGTACTTATGCAAGTAATTCTTTTTCGTGTTCTTACAAACACACACATACACACACACTACTGAAATCGAACATGACCTACTATTAGTCTGAATTCTGAGTAAATTGCTAAGAATAAAGCTCCAGTGCATTGTGTCAGTCAATTAGGAGGTATTCATAGAAGCCTACAGGGTACATAGTACAAGAGTTAAACAAAATACAAGGTCAATGCTGTAAGCAAATGCAATCTGTTGGGAAGGCTGAATCTAACATGTATTTAAGAAAATATACTGATAATTATTAAAGACCGCATGTGGAAAAAGAGGAAAAGTCTCTAGAAATATTCACTAGCTGCCAGGTGCACTATTTGTAACACAGTAGAGTCCTATTATAAGTACAATGGAATTTATAACATTTACATAGTACTGAATTTTTAGTGTCTTCTCGTAAAAGGTTTCATTTTTAAATATATTCTTGTGCGATAGGCAGGGATGATACTGAACTTGTTCAGTAAGAACCCATTTGAAAAAGATACTAGGATATTTCTTGGTCTGGCAGGAACAGCCAAGATGCCATTTTTCTAAGTTTTGAGTTCAATGTGTCTTCTACCACACTGACCTGACATTACAACAGTGTGAGAAGAGATGGCAGTGCGCACTACATTAAGAAACGCTCATATAACACTTAATTGACAGCTGCTATTTCTCGTCATACAGTTAACACGTGTTGAAAGCACAGTCCATTTCCCTCAGACAGGCTGCCGTTTCTAACACACTTCATTTTACAGCGTCATACTTCTTAAAGTCATTCTTTTCTTTTTCCTCATCTCTAGATAGCTCCCATTCTCATTCTTCAGAGCAGTGATCCCGTCCAGATTCCTTCAGCACATCCCCTTGCCCTGCTCAGCGTACAGTTTGACCCTCCGACTACATTCAGAAATGAGAACTGAGACAGTGACACATGAACTGTGCCCCCCCCCCCCCCGCCCACATCCATGCCTCCATATTCACCTAGCCCATCTTCCTCTAAGGAGCAAGTCATGAACAGACGCCTACCTCTCAATCCTAGCCCCATAGTCTTTTCTAGATTGACTTCGTTTCTCACTTTTGCAGCTCATCTCCCTCAAAGCTCATAATAGCATTCCTGTCCTTTCCACCTTTCTTCCTTCGCCCTGCGAGCTGGATCAAGTCATCTTTATTCCCCAAAACCATTCTTCCAGCCCAATCCTACTTCCCCCGACCTCCTCTACTTCCAAGCAAATGGTTCCTTGGGAGAATTTTATTTCTTCTGCATGCCAGTTTGTCTTCCTCTTGTTTAAACCTCAGGTCTTCAGTTTGGACACCATCCATCCATTTCAACTGTTTTAGTGCCCACTAACGAAGTCTTGAACTGCTGAGCGCTGCAGCTTCATTCATCTTGTCTAGTTAAAGGCTCACCACAGCCTATCCATCTTTGAAGACTCCTTCTGCGTACAGTGTGACAGTCTAGCCCCTTCGCTCTCGCTTTTCTTCCTTCTCCGTCTACTGCCACTTGAGATAACTCAATTCCCCACAAACTTTCCTCTCTAATCGCTAAACTCTCTACTTATTCAATTTCTTCCATGCAAATACCTTCTAATGACACCTTAACCCACACCAAAACTTCCAAAATTTACCCAAGTAGCTTCAGCTTGATTTTTCACTCACATAAGAAATCCAGTTTAAACTAGAGTTTCTTCAGTTTAGCCCACTTCCCTGTTCTTGCTGGGCTATATCTCAACATTCTTCTATTTACTTTTCAGTAGATGTCTACCACCCTCAAAATACGGGATACATTCAATGCAATGTCCTTACTTTAGCAAATCCACCCTAAAGTATTTAGACATGGTTTGTTTCTAAAGGATAGCTAAACAAAGTTAATGTAGTTTAGACTACCATTCTTCAAGTATCGACTTACTCTAGGTATTATCTATCTCCCACAAAGCAAACACAATAAAGAAGTACTATGTACTGAGATCAAGACATGCTAAAACTACTGCTGGTCTCCTGAACCAGCTGGTCCCCTGGACTAATACAGGTGCCTATAACCATTCTTGGCTGTGGTTCATACATTTGAGCACATATCTCAAACAAATGAATTCTAAATGGTGGCTGGGTTCCAACATGACCCTAAAAATGCTTATCTGTTCTGTGACGTGGTTTAATTTTAAGCATTTTTTATAAACACAAGGGGGATAAACTGGTACAAAAATGTTATTATGAAAAACAAGGTCAACCATGCTGAACATTGGTTTCTTCATGCCAAATGCAAATGCCTCTGAGAAAAGAAATTCATTCAAAGCCTGATTGACAGAAAGCTTTGTGGAGACTACTGTAGAGATTTTAAGCTGGACTTACAAGGGCCTAGGGATTCTCTGACATCAATAACACACTTGTTGTTCCAATTTATCTCCTCATATTATATCCTAAAACATACTAGTCCTATCTATGAGGTCATAAATTCAATGATACAAGTAAAAGTCTATAAAAGTAAAAACCAAGAAAGTCCCTTTTAGTACCTGGTTATGAATAAAAACCCATAAAAGTATCAAGAAATATGTGTTGGGCTTTAAGATTGTTTGTGTTTATTTATCTTCAAGATGGGAGCTCACTATATAGCTCAGCCTTATACTAAATGAATCAGTCTCAATCTTAAATAATGTCACGTCCCCCCCCCACACACACATACACACTCAAACTCAAACTGAACTCAGGGCCTAATGCATGTCCAGCCTCTGGTCTCATGGTTCTTGAACCTTCTTTCTTATGTGTGTCACCTGAGTTTGAATTACCTAAGTGACGGCAGCAACAGAGGACCTTACACACAGAGAGTTTAAGTATTATCTACCTGGTGATAGTGGGACAGGTATAGTTAATAACATTTACTCATTTCCAACAAGTACAAGATCAATCCCACACAGTTTAGGAAAAACTAAGCCTTCTCATTAGCTTGTTAAGTTTGGTTACACACAAAAGCCTGTTTTCAGATACAGACCTCAGTCCACACCTTGATACACTGTTTCATAGAACCATTAACTTCTGGATGCCAAAGAAAATCCTGGGAGAGATGGTAGAAATAAAGAAAAAGTAAAAAACAAAAACAAACTTTATTTCCATCATTCAAAATAATATTAACATTTTCCTACAGAGTGCTTAAAAGTAAAATACCAGGTTATCTAAGAAATCTTCATTTGATATTTCAATTTGGCCAAGAATCTCATGACAGTTCTTGTATCTCCTCATTTCCTCTACTCCCCACATTTGAGCAGAAACACCCTTACTCCAACCCCATAACTGTCCTCAGAATAAATGTGGGGTCCCTTGAACTTGCTGAGAAGCCAGAGGCTGGCCTCTACCCGCCCCTCTGCCTTTCCTTCTGCTACAGTCACCCTTGCTCTCCAGGCACCTTTGGTTCACCCCTGCAAGGCGCCTGTGTGCTCTGTGTCTGGAGGTTTTGCACATACTGTTCTTTCCCCTGGGCGCACTTAGCTCATCCTCCTTACCCTTGAGGCTTTGATGTAAGCATCATCTGTCCAGTTCCTTCCTCTGTAGATTCTTTCTGTCCTGCTCGTTCCTTGCTGTTACCCTAACCCACTTTCATTTACGTGAGACTAGCACATCCTGTAACTTCTTTAGGCTAAGAACCTATTTTTTCCCCTGAGTCCTGTTAATTCTCACTGTGACTGAGAATTTAGAAAATGTCCATCTATCCCTTTTTTTTAATGTGATATTAATAATTTATTATTAACATTAAATTACATAGGAAACACACTAAAGCTGAAGTGTGGCCTTCTGTCAAGCTTTCTGTGTTTGATAGGCATGGTCTTACTTCTCAGCCCAGGCTATCTTTGAAATTCACCCTCTGAAAGGTTGGGATAGCCCGAGTACGGAGAGGGGGAAGTAACCAGGATATATTATATAAGAAAAAAAAAATACCTTTTCAATGAAGAGGGCTAGGGGATCACAGACTTTGGGTCTCCCATACTCCGTGAGAGTTGAGTCCAACCCACCCAGATTCAGTGAGATGGCCAGAGACTCAACATCTTCATGCATCGATAAAGCTGTAGGAGCCACCAGCCTGGCTTCCAGAATTCCCTGATACTTAAATTCTGAAACAGATACACTCTATCTTCACAGCCCAGTGTGGCAAAAGACATTGTCCAAAAGTGGCTTCAATAATTTTGGGTGCACATTGTCTCCTACAGCTTTATTTTCTGAATTCTCAGTAAAAAAAAATTTATAGACATTTATTCTACTACTTTGCTATTATCCACATGTACTCTAAAGAATACACTGAAATCTATTTCCTACAGATAAAATGTACAGAGTATTAGTTGATCTCCAAATAAATTTACCTTTGAATATAGCTTCAACATTTGACTCATTAATAAATTAAACTTACCACTTTAACTGATGAAGTCTTGTCTTGAAAGGGAATGTTTTCATGCTGCCATAGGAAGAGGACAGCAGAGAAACATTAGTGTATAAATTCATTTTGTTCTTTATGTATAGAGCTTTCCTCCACATTGAGATAATAAATATATGTTCTTAGTATTTTTTCCCAAAAGTTTCAATGTGTTGACCATTCTAAATTCGCCTTAAAAATATTGTATTTGATGGTACAAGGTAGGAATCTAATTTTAGTTTTTCCCATGTATATTAGCAAGTACTTCAGCAAAGTTAATTAAACAGACCTGCCTTTATCCAGGACTCTTCATGTGTATGTACATGCGTGCTCAAGTATGTGTGCATGTGTGTGTGTGTGGGGGTGCACACATGCACACACACGTGACCACGAGCATGTGTGCACATGTGCTATTTATTATTCTCCTTATATGCATGTGTCATCATTTTATAGCTCTCTATTCTATCATCTGGTTTCTTTGTTTAACTCTACTCCATTATAGCATTATCTTTATTACTACAGTTAAGAGAAATCTTTAAATTAAGAGCAGATCCAAATTCTGAAGATTTGCTGGAGCTACTGGTGGTATGTTTGGCCTTCCTAAAAACAAACAAACAAACAAACAAACAAACAAAAAGTAAAATCAATCCAGCAGTTCCATAACAAATTCAGTTAGGAACTCACTCTGTAGACGAGGCCAGATTCAAACTCACAGAAATCTGCCTGCTTCTGCCTCCCCAGTGCTGGGATTAAAGGCGTGCACCATGATGCCTGGTGAGTTATAGCATTTTAAATAGTCTTTCTGCAAGGTATTATACAGTTCTTATGCACATAGATATACCACATTTACTGGGTGGCCTTTTTCTTTTGCTAGTTCATATGGTATAACTTTTCAAGTTTTAGCTACATATTACTGTTACGTAGAGTGTAACTGAATTTTAACACCTTTATTTGAGTTGTGCATGTAATGTTTATATATTCATCTTATCATCAGCTACTCTTCCTTTATCCAAGCAGACAAATGTACCGTATGAATTCCTGGTTTGCCTTCTCTCCAAACCTTATATTTTTTTTCAACTAGAGTTTCTAATAAAATGTTGTAGAAAAACAGCGATAATGAACATCATTGATTTTTCTCCTGATTTTAATGATGAGTCTAACAATTCACCATTAAGAAATTTACTCTAGGCTTCTAAAACTTTTATCAAGTTAAGCTCCAACATAATTTGCCTAAAAGAGACAGAATAACACCAATTTTCTGATACAACTGAGACATGCTTATTAATGGAGTAATGTGTGAGTAAAAAACCAAACACATTCCAAGTGTGATCCAACAGACTCTCCATCGTGACCCTCTGCATTGTTAAGCTACAAGGCTGCAAAGTCAAGAATGTCCACAGGTCAGCCATGTTTGCTAGTTTTATTTGCTTGTCTCTCCTTCACTCAGAGCAATGGGAAAGTTTTCCATTATAATTTGTCACTTTCTTGTTATATTAATCTTCGCTAAATTTAGTTTTAAGACTAACTTAATGACCATCACAATTTTTAAATCTTCTCAGTGATTTAACCATTTGTCATTAGAAAGCAGCTTTCCGTGCTGATAATGCTCTTTCGCTAAATTTAATTTTAAAACTAACTTAATGACCATCACAATTTTTAAATCTTCTCAGTGATTTAACCATTTGTCATTAGAAAGCAGCTTTCTGTGTTGAAAATGCTCTTGCCCTAATATTTATTTTGTCTTGTTTAAATATAGCTTACTTTTCTTCAACAGAGCCGGGTGTTGGTGGTGCACACCTTTATCTTTATCCCAGCACTCGGGAGGCAGACACAGGCGGATTTCAGTGGGTTCGAGGCTAGCCTGGTCTACAGAGAGAGTTCCAGGACAGCCTGGGCTATTACACAGAGAAATCTGTCTCAAAAACAACAAAAACAAAACCAACCCCCCCAAAATATAGTTTCATATATACACATAAACAATATATTTATGTATATATATATGTTGTGTATTGGTACATATGTACACATATATGTATAAAATACAAACTTGGCACCAGACTTCGGGAAGTGTTCTTTGTTTAATTATTTCTCTGCTATGTTTAGAATTTACACCTCTTAATTCTATCAACACCAACAAAAGCACTACAGACAATATCTGCCTCCATGGCCTGTGAGAATAAAGAATTTACAAAATATAATCTGGCAAATGTTTGATCAGCAGTTGGAATGAGTTGTTTCTTAGTTATTTGTATCTTTAAAACTAAGATACACTGCCTTTTCTGATTTCTTTTAAAATTTTATTTAAGTTCAAATGTATCTTGCTTGATAATTTGCAGGATGGGTATGTATCCTTAAAAAATGCTGGAAACTTAAGTATTCCACTAGGAATTAAAACATTTCATATTGTATATCATTATATATATATATATGTATATATATATATATATACATATATATATATATATATGTTATAGTAACAATAAGTTGTAGACTAAGGCACTGTAGTTTTCTCAACTAACAATTGACAAAGTCATTATACTAATTTCCTGAAGGAATTCTAAGCCTATAAATATTAATAAACTGTTTCTTTGAAATCAAAATTTTGTGTGTATAAATATTAATGAACTGTATGTTAACAAGCACCAAACAATATATAACATCACTGTTTTCTATTATCCTGAGAAGAAGGATACAGAACCCAGGATCATCAACCCTCTGTGAATAGCTACTTAGCTGTGAAGCACCCCACTTCTCAGCTCCATACCACTAGGAAAGTTCATGGGGCAGACAGACTTCCATGCTAAACTCATGAGTTACTCCTACAGTTCTGCACTCTGAGCCTCTACTCTCCACCCTCTACCATTCCCTATCTGTAATCACATGCTGTTTAAAGACAGGCTAGAAAGACATATACATAGAAAGATATAATGAGCTAGGTCACTCCCTCCAAATGAACTAATTAGCATATGCAGAGATAGTAATCCTTGTTAGTTCTCACAGCAAGGTCTATTCTGAAAATGAGAAGGCCCTCATCAAAGGAGCAGCGACTTGCACACTACTGTCTCTGTTCAGAACTCAATGCCAGTGACAGGAGGCTGCCGAAGGCAAGATGCCAATGTCCACTGCTGACTACAGTATACACTGAAACAATGGGGTAGAGAGAAATAAATAGCATCAAATGGCTATATTCTTTCACTCCATATGTGCATTGCAGAAATTCTACATTACAGTTTTTTTTAAAAAGTAGAGTTTTTACTCAACAAAGTAAGTGGAAATGCCCTTTAGTTCAAAACATTAAGGAAACTAAAATAACTAAAAAAAAGAAAAATGGCGGTATTATATATAGCTACTAGATTATATGTTGCCATTAAGAACATACTTAAGTCGGTCACACAGTAATTTAGTGTACTTGGTAAGCAATGGGGTAAAGCAAGACATAAACTATACACACTGAAAGACTATAATAAATTTATGTCAAGAACAAAAACTGAAAAGAAATTTGTCAGGGGTCCTAGCAAGGGTTGAGGTACTTTCTCCTTGTCTACTTCCTAAGGATTTTTGGCAAGTTTTTCCATGAGAAGAACTAATTGTTGAGAATGGAAAGTTTAAGCGAATACAGTCTTGACACTAACTAAGCCGCCATATCTCTGTATATGCTCTCCATTACAGCAAATGCCCCCTGCTTTGCTTCCCTCTTCCCGCTTTCAGTCAACACACTCCTTCTGCAGATACCCACCCTCTTGATGAGTCTTTCAACCAGCATGGTGGAAGGGACAGACAGGGTGGGGTGGGAGGGTTACCTTATTTCCTTCTTCTTTAAACTGGGGGTTAATGATTTTTACAAAAGAATAAAATAATTGACGGATCCTGGAATCTCCGATAAATGCAATGTGTTTATCTACAAGGCAATTCTTTGCTTCACTGAAATCGAGAAAGAAACATTAATTAAAATAAAGTCAACATAATTGAAATTGAAAGAACATGGCTTAATATTAAAAAAAAAACCAAATAAAACAGAAAATCAGTTCAAACTGTTAGGCACAGCTTTAGAATTAGGTGGCCAGGTATGTTTAACTTACTGGCCCAAGTCCTTACCAACTAACTCAAAAATAAGACCCCATCCATTAACATCAGAGAAGAGCC
The DNA here is from genome assembly GCF_003668045.3 of Cricetulus griseus. Taxonomy (NCBI): domain Eukaryota; kingdom Metazoa; phylum Chordata; class Mammalia; order Rodentia; family Cricetidae; genus Cricetulus; species Cricetulus griseus. Next base: position 220,265,820 of record NW_023276806.1, read on the forward strand.
CTAACTGTACTGGCCTTTATCCCATTATTCAGGCTTGAGGGCTCAGGCATCCAGGTTACAGAACACATCTGTTTCTTACACATTCTGCCTTCATTACCTCTTACCTGAGATAAGGCTGTTTGGTCAAAGCCCTTCCTCTAAAGCTTTGGGGCAGCAACTACACTTGGAATCAGCTCCAGGCCTGGCCTGGCCAGCTTGCTGTCAGGAAGTGCCCCCACCCCTACCTCCACCCCCCACCCCCGCCATCCTGTACAGAAAATACCTGCTTCATCTCTGCCTCTCACTACACAACAAGACTTATGCTAGGATGGGAAAATAAGCAAAATGAACACATTTTTACCTCATTTTGTATTTATGCATCATACAACTGTGAGGTTGCCAAACTTTTTCTCCAAGAAATCTGCCACTTGAGAGAAGGTATTCACAGGAATCATTGCCTATAACAGTAAAACACCGTGGCGTTGTGAACATTGGTTTATTTATTTTTTATATTTTGCTCATCCTGGTCTTATCCAGTGTCCTTGAAATCAGGAAGCAAAGTTTTCTAGACTTCCTTATGTCTTCCAGACACACAAACCTTTCGTGGGAACCGTGGCCCCCATCAACATGTTAGCATGCTAGAGGTAAGAGCCACCCCACCATGTTAGCATGCTAGAGGAAAAGAGCCACTCATCCTTTCCACGTTACCCTGTGAGGGCCTTAACATTATCATTATTGAGAAATAAATTCTTCTCTCATCCAATACATCCCAGTTTCCCCTCCCTCCACTCTTCCTAGCTCTGCCTGTTCCCCAGATCCACTCCCCCTTCTTTTCCTCTTCAGAAAAGAGCAAACTTCCAAGAGATGACAGCCAAATAGAACAAAACAAAATACAAGAAGACAACCCAAAAGCCCTCACACTGAGGCTGGACAAGGCAACCCAATCGGAGTGAAAGAGTCCCAAGAGCAGGCAAATGGGTCAGAGACACACCCGCTCTCACTGTTACAACTCTCACAAAAACATGAAGCTACCCAACCGGAACATATATGCAGAGGACCTGGTACAGACCCATGCAGGCCCCATGTTTGTTGCCTCACTGTGAGTCCAGCTTAGTTGATTCAGTGGTCATGTTCTCCTGGTGTCCTCCATCCCCTCTGACACCTACACTCTTTCCTCCCCTCTTCCATGGGGTTCCCTGATCTCTGAGGGGAGGGACCAGATGGAGAGCTCCAATTTAAACTTTCTCTGCATAATGTCTGGCTGTGGGTCTGATGCAGGTGGAAGCCTCTCTGATGACTGTAAGGGACTTCTAACCCCTAAATGCTGTGGCCATGGTTTTGGCAGTTCCTTCAACTTCCACTTTCTTTCCTCAGATAAATCTCAATATGAAACACGCTTTTATGGCATTTTATCAATCTTATTTCTGACTGAGAAAAATAAAGGCTAAGGGTTAAAAGAAAGATTTAGAAAGGATTCCCTTTACAACAACATATATGCATTAGCCTATCTTGAAACCTGGTTTTAAACCCAGTTTTAGAGCTGCTGGCTAGGGAATCCCCCTGGCTCTGTGTAAATGGGAGAGCCACACCATATCCTTCAGCCATTTTATTTTACCTTAGCCAAACACACAGAACCAAAAGGATGAAAGGGAAGATATTTGCATTAACTTTGGATTAGAATAAAATAAAAGTTTAAGTTAATCTCTAGTCCCTTATTAACAGTTAACAGCAAGATAAATTTGGTTTATAATTACTTTGGGTCAGGCTAAGGAGTCTAATAAAAGGAACACTGCAGAATTGACAAGTGCCCAGTATTGAGACATTCAGGGTAAGACTCAAGGAACTCAAAGTTGGTTGCTGTTTCTGTTTCCTTGGGTGCTGGATGCAAGCCAGGGCTCCCTTCATGGCACAGGAGCAGTCCACCACTAGACTATGACCTCACGATCATACCTTTTTTTCCCCCTCAATCCAGTTATTCATCTGTCTGGACTGGCATAATACATACTAGAACGATGAATGGGTCAACACAAAAGTGCTGTTGCTTCAGTGTCCCAAGCAAAATGGAAGGGAAAACTCACAACACTGCACTGTCTTACTGTGAAAACTGTATAATGAATGTAGGATACCGATGATTAAATTTTAGTAGTTATAGTTTTTTATTTATTTCAAAGATCTAATAAGCTATGTCTAAATATAAATAGTTCTTAATTCTTTCCTATTTTAAAAATCTAATTCTAGTTCCAAAAAACAAAATTAAAGCACACAAATAACCAAAGATGAGCAAAGGAAGGATTACAGAAAAACACAATTAAGTTATTTTTCTAAAAACAGCACTTCTGCAAGTTTTCTTCTGTAATGGTCCCACATTAAAACTATTATAAATTAGAGTATGTTTAATATGAGAACGAAATTCTGATATTTATTGCATTTCTACCTTTTCAGATATTATATATATATATATATATATATATATATATATATATCCAACTTGTGAATTAGTAGCAACTTTTTTTTTTTTAAGAAATGTGAGTTGCAAAATGAAGGTATCAAACATTTAGGGCATTCCTATCCTTTTATTTTTTAATAAAAGCCTAAACAAAAGCATTCTTTTTGATCAACCCTCAGTGTCTCCATGTGTGGTGATGGAATGGAAGCGCCATGCCCATAGCTTAAAAGATTCATTTCTTTACCAGAAATGCTTGACATGCAGAGTTATTGTCATTGTTGGTCCTACTGCCCACATTTGGCTCCTCAGGTCATCTACTGAAAAACAACAGGTCTAATGTGCTGAACTCATTTTAGAAAAATCCTATAGCAAAGGGGACTTAAAGAGATCAGAAACCAAGCTCTACAAACACGATATTTTAGAGACAAAAATGGTCTCTCCGGGAACAAACTTCTTTCATATCCCAGTGAAAGCTAGTTGGTGATGACTTTGCTTAACATGGAAGAGTAGCCTTTTCACATATAGCAAAAAGAAAAATAACAGGAATAAGTACTCCTATAATTAAAAATATGTTAACATGATTTACAACATTCTCTAAAACTCCGTGTTCTAAAGCATATTCTCTTTTCTTAGGAAGGAAATGCTTTCAGATCAAATCACTAAATGTATACCTGGTTGTTAAAATAAGATAAGTACCACAGGGTTTATTATGTACCCAATATGCAAACCCTGTTCAACTATATCAAAAACAAAACAAAGGAATCTCTGGTTGCTATTTTCAATTGTCTAACATAAGTTGGATAGTTACTTTAATATAACCAACTTGGACTGCAAAGTACTCAGAGAAATCAAAGTAGGAATACAACTTTTAAAAGACAATTACAAAAGAGCTGGCTCCAATACTCAGATTAGCTAAGACTAATGGTTATCTTCTTCCTTATTCTGTTACACTTGGTACAATTTTTCTGGTCACTGGCTATAGATGTTCCAATTTCTGTGCATGACCTTTTTCAACAATTGAAAGGGAAGTAAGAACAAACCAAATAAACAAGCAAACCAGGAAACTGAAGACAAACCAATAACAACTAAAGAAGGCTCCAATATCCTTCACAAATTACAAGTTGCTTTTTCCTTTGAACAAATTACCACTAGTCACTTACTGCCTTTAGGCCGAGTCACTCAGCACTGGTGTTGCCTACTGCCAACCATGAAAGCACCAGATCATAAAGCACACAAACAGTATGTTCAATGGAGGAATAGGTCTAGGACTCAGCAAATTTATTCTGTGCTGAAAATGTCACTTAAATTTCTTTTAGAAAGCTAAGTCTAGTAATCCTAACATTTAGGAGCAGAGGCAGGGGGATATTTAACGTTGACATTTCATACGCTTGGTGATGGAAGGGAAATCAATTGAAACAAATTTCAGACATTGGAAGTGTGTTAACTCTACCACTTTGAAACTTTCCTTAAGGGTTTGGACACCAGCCTCTGGTCAGAAATCATATTTATACTCACTCTATAATCGCACTGTTAATGGAAAATTTTAAGGATGTATTTTAAAACTCATTCTAACATTATATGACATATTCATAATTCAAAAAATTCTTCGTCCTAAAACTGAGATTCAAGCCCAAAATTGACTTAGAGTCACAACTGAAACAAATGCAGATAGAAAAATAGGAGGAAATCAGTTTTGCCTATCTACTCACCCACTAGGTAATTATGGAGTTCCTACTGTGTATTAGGCTCTGGCTATTTAAAAATCGTTAAGATATACTTGGAAGTTCACATGGTGTGTGTGTGTGTGTGTGTGTGTGTGTGTGTGTGTGTGTGTAAGAGGACAACATCAATTCTTACAAGGACAACATGATAAGTATGTACAAGTTGCTTTGGTAGAAATTGAATTCATCTCTCCTCCTTCTGTCATGGTAACATTTGAGGCAAGCACTGAAAAAAAGCCCTGAGGATTTTCATTCCAGAGAAGAGAGGATGTTGCAGGCAGAGAAAAACAGCAAAAGCAAAAGTGCTTTTTACACTGTAAGCTTAAAGCTTGGGATGAATGAAGGGGTAACTAGCTATCAGAGGCAAGCCTTTTAAAGTTCTATACATGCAACTTCTGGAAAATCATCACTTGGTCAGAAAGAGAAAGACAAGGGGAAAACTCTTTACTGGAAGTAAATTAGTACTTCTAAGTTATCTAGCATTAGTATTTTAAATTAACTTCATCTTCCACATACCTTCCACCAAGCCCTAAGAAGGCAGACTATACAGTCATGGCACCAGACACACTAACTGGTCCTAAATCATAACTCAACCATTGACTAGCCCTGTATTCTTAGGCAATTTACTTAACCTCTCTGGCTTCATCTTTAAAATGTAAATAATTCTCTAATTCACTGAGTTTAAGACATATCATTATTTTTTCATAGAAGGAAAAAATGTTACCAATTAAACTTTGACATGCAATCAAAGTTTTAAAGACACTTCTTGATTACAGAAGTGTTGTGTGTGTGTGTGTGGGGGGGATGAAATACTGCACCTCATAGAGGCTGTAAAGATGAAATGAAGTACGTAAAACCATTAAACACTGCCAGCATACAGTAAGTGCTCAACTTAATGCACAGATTTGGGAAGCTTTACTTTCTAAAATGTGTAATTCTTTTGAGTAATTTTCAAAGCAAGAGGTAGGTGTGTGTGTGTGTGTGTGTGTGTGTGTGAAAACTCATTCTACCTTGCTTGATGCATGTTCATACCCACACACCCAAAATCCTAATGTGTAATATACATCCACCATTCATCTAAGACAGAGAGTCCTTTCCTGTTGTATATGTGATTTCTATGTGATTCAAATGTAAGTTTATCTTGAAAGACACTGTACCTGACACGGTTTGACACAACCAAGACATAGATGGCTAAACATTTTAGATGGCTAAAATGTTCCTGGTAAGATGTGTATTTTCCCCAGACAGACTCTGGTTCAAGTTCTTGATATTCAATCTGGGCCAAGTACACATGCCAGGTGTCCTGCTTCACACTCAAGGCCCTGAAGTACCTTTTGGAGACGATGACTCGCTTCTGGAGGAGGCTTACAATCTGAGATTGCTATACTGACTCATAAGGGCCCATCTGACATTCTATTTCCCTGCTGATGACAGATCATGCTAAGTAAGATGCAATATACAATCTAAATTTAAAAATTAGTATTCCAAGTTATCAAAAGACAACAAGCACACACACACACACAAACCAAAAAACAAAAAGTAGGCAGGGCAGATGTTTACACTTAGGACAACAGCATTAGTTATAAACTTTCATTCTATCCACATTCCAAATGCAAAATTGAGTTAGATTATGGTCATCTCATACCAAACTAGCATAAAATGATTTATCTTAGTTAAAACAAACATGTTCTCCAAGTTATCAAAAGTCAGTACACCAACACTGCTAATTGTATTTTATGTATGAGAAATGTAGGCTTTCTGGATGGCAGCTATAGATGAACCAAGGCTTAGCCAGTTCATCTGCTATGACTCTGTAGAGGACTGGAAGAGAGTGGCCACAAAGATATAAGGAAATCTATCCTTTTAGTCCAATTAAATAGAGTTATAAGACAGAATACAGTTATGGTACTGAAGGACAGGATCTGGAAAACTCAAGAGTGGGCCGAACCGAAACATCAAACATCAAAATGGCCTCCGATTGCCTAAAACAGGAAGACAGCTCAGATTCTTTAGCAAACTGGTGACTGCAGATTTGGCCAAAGTGGTTGTACAGTATAAATGGGCCCAGTGCTAATGTGCACCTTCACTAATTATCTCAGAACAGCTGTCCAGAAAATGGCTTTGGTGGTACCAGGTGTCAAAACCAAAAGATCCTATCATTATAATTTCCCTCCTCCTGTTAGTGTCTGTCCTGGTGGCATTTTTCATAAAGCGTGGGGGAGAGGTCAATCAAAAAATAAATAAAAAAGACAAGCAAGACTCTCTTGATAACTGAAGGATAACTTCTTCTGAGACCAAGTCATGGTTCCTTTTTTTTTTTTTTTTTTTTTTTTTTTTTGCCACCAGTATCTACATCCATACTGAAGGCCTGCTGCCTTCAAAAGGCTTACTCCTGGCTTTGACTGACTGTCCATGCCTGTCGACTCCTAACTTCTTCAGTCAAACAAACAAGCAAACAACAAAAAAAAAACCAAAATCCTTGCCTCAGTGCCTTTATTTGTACAAAAAAAATAAAAAATAAAAAAGTGTGCAACCCAAACTCTTGAAAAGTGTATGGAAGGCTGGGGGTCACCTCCTCCACGGGAGGGAGGTGGGCCACGGTGGCCCCTTTGGCAAGGACGAGCAGGCCGGCCCCAGCTGCCGTCCAGGCGTCGGGCCCCGAGGTCGCAGGGCAGGAGGCCGACCCCTTGGGCGCACAGTGTGCGGCGACCCCAGCGTCCTGGAGGCGGTGCCGCGGGCGGGCGGCTGGGGCGGGCGGCTGGGCGAGCGAGCAGGCGGCCCCCCGGGGGCCTCTCGTCCGACCTCCTGCCTGCGAGCGCGGGCCCGGCGCAGCTCCAGGGTCCCGCTCGAGCAGGAGGAGGCCCCGAGGGTGGGCAGCTGGGGGCGAGGGCCGCACGGCCCGGGCCCGGCGGGGTCGGTCGGGGCACGTGGGGCGCCGCGGGGCCGCAGGAGGTGCGCGTGGCGGGCGGGCGGCGCGGGGGGCGGCCTCCCCGGCCAGGGCGGCCGCTCGGCCGCCGGCCCGGGCAGGGGGAGGGCCCGCTCACCTCGGTAGCGGCGGGACGCGAGGTGGCACGCGGCGAGCAGCAGAACGGCCACCAGCGCCAGCACCTTGGCGCTCCTCACGCTGAAGTAGTGGTTGATCTCCCGCTTGCCCAGGTTGTAGGCCAGAGCCGCCATCTTGGTTCCTCCATGACAACAGAGCGCGGCGGAGCGGGGAAGGGGCGCCGCGCAGGGGCAGCACTGGGGCGGCCGGCGCAGCAGGAGCGGCCGCCAGCGCCCTTGCCCGTCGCCCGCGCCGCCCGCACCGCCCGCCGGGGAGCCCGAGCCCGCGGCCTCGGTGCCGCCGGCCTCGCCCGGGCCCTGGTCGGCCTCCCCCCAGCCCCCGCCGCCGCTGCTCCGCCGTGCCGGTGCCCCAGGCGCCCCGGCCGCCTGTCTCCTCCCCTTCCTGCTCCCCGGTAGCCTCCTGCCTTAATAGCGGCTGCGCCTGTGAGGGGGGTCCGGATGCCCGGGGCTCCGGGGTCACCGGGCCCAGACGGGCCTCCGGGGTCACCGGGTCACGGGCGGACGGCGGCGGCAGCGGCGGCGGAGGCGGCGGCATAGACATGATGGGGGTGTGAGGAGAGGGCCCGGGGCTTGTAGCCTGGTCCAGATGTCAGCTCTGGGCTTGTCTGCAGGTGGACAGGCAGCCACCCGAGCCCAGGTTGGGCCACTGGAAATAGTAGTAGTGTTCCGGAAGAAAGTACACTCCCTGCTTCCCTATCACACCCTTTTGCTGAACTTTCTACTCCCTGTGCCCGCCCAGAGTCATGGGGGCTCAAAGGCAGGCCACCCACGACCAGTCTGGCCAGTTCCTCTCAACTTAAGATGCTGGCCAGGTGTTGGGGTTGCTGTGAGTTGGAGAACCCTGAACCCAAGAGTAAGGGGCCCTTCTGGACTCTTCGCCACTCAACTGAAATCTTGGCTAGATTCTCTTTTACTGTCCTGTTTGTCCAGTTGCAGTGGGTGTAGATAGACACAGTACACCATAAAAGGTACCCGACAGAGGCTTAATTAAGTCAACGTAGGTGTCAGTATATATATATAAAAAAGCCTCACTCCCCTTTCTGTTTACACAAAGGCTCTAGCCAAGGTTGTGCATTGGGTGCCTGCGACAATCCTGGCTCCTAAAACTTGGTTAATGTTTTGTGGTTATCAATAAAACCAAATGTTCCGTGTCCTTTCAGTGTGTATATTTGGCCTCAAGATGCCACGCAGACCAGAATGGCTATTGACATTGTAGTTAGCACGAGTCAGTTAAGTTGAAGGCATTCTCAAGTGTTCCTTACAACTTTGCCATTCTCAAGCTTGTGCTTATAGGCCCCTCTCAACTTTCTAGAATATTAGAAAGATCCTGTCGAGTCATTCCCATTCTCCACTGAAGGATTTTTTAAATTATGTTTCTAGCCACGAGCAGCATATCGTGAAAGATTCTTGTCGCTTAAATGAAATCACATACATCACTGTCATAGGTATAATGCTAATAAGCAATAAAGTTAAGTAAGTGTACAAACATTTAGGCACGGTTCCCTGCAAATGGTAGCTTAATTTTGGCTGTCTTTCTTCTGATCTGAGTTTGATCACATGCTGGCAGAATTGAATCAGATACGGTAACAACCAGATAACTGAGCTAACAATATGTGGCCTGCCAATCACATCCTAGACAATTCTATGATGTCATTGGCAGCAAATTAGAATTTCTGATCCACCTTCAATAACCAGTGTTTGCTACCCCCCCCCACCCTGCGCCAGGGTTGTTATAATGCCTGCCCAAAATAAAGAAACCTGGTGGTGTACTTAATTATGATTTCCAGAAGGCTTTATGAAATATTGGAAATAGGTGGGAATGAAGCATTTAACTATTCTTTATCCATAAAAAAATCAGGAGTCGGGTATCGGGATAAGATCTGAAAGATCAGAGAATCAACGGAGTAGTCACCAGTGACCTCCTATCTCTTCCATTCCTCTACCCAAAAAAGGATTTAGATCCCCTCTCTGCCTGGGTTTACTACTTCCTATCTCCTATCTGTCCTGTCTCCAAAACCTCTATGGTTACTTTTGGTCAGCAAGTGTAGTTTTCAACACTGTTGACCACTCTTATCTCATTTGATACCTGTCCATCAAATTTTCCTTATTCTGCAGACATGTTTTTGTTGTTTCTTTGTTTGGTCTCTTCTTAAGAACACGAGACTTGTGCCAATTGTCAGACTGCTTCTTGCGGTTCCTATGACCTCAGCATCACCCCATCATCAGTTGGGTCACCATCACTCTCAAGATATCAGTTCCCTTCTACACACACACAAAGATTGTGTCAGGCCATATTAGTGTATTTATGCCCTCTCTGTAGAACTGTCCACTGTTTCTTTCCAGTAGGATAGCTCTTGGATAGCTAATTGTTGGCATTTCCAATTTAAACTCCTCACAGGCCATTTTCTCTATCTACTTTGAAACTACACACCTCATCTTTTCACTATCCACTGAATTATCCAAGCAACTGTTGCATTGCCCTTAGTCACCTCTAAATAATTCTCAAGTCTGTTCTCTACCCCACCATCTCCTTGCTGTGCCTTTAGTTAAATATATCTTTTCTTGGTTGTGGTGGGTAGTCTCTCTGCCCATAACCTTGGCTTACCGGCCCGATAGAGGCAGTCCTTGTCTATGACAGATCCTCTTGAGTGGAAAGAAGGGGGGCAGTCTTGAGCTCTTGCTCTGGCTCCTGCTTGGCATGATTGAATATAAAGTAGCACCTAGGTGGTGAGGGGATCAGCAGCTGCTTCTCCTTTATTTTGTACTTGTGAGTTTTGTCTTTCCATTGAACTATTAATAAATTGGTTATTATACTTTTTGTAAATTCTTGCATCATTTGGTGAATGCTAAAATCACAGAATTAAGTCTAATGCTTATTTGCCTAACCCTAAGGTATCTAGACTGTTTACTAACCCATAGCTGGTTACTTCCTTTCTAATGACACTTTAAGGAGCAGAGAGAAAAGAGGAAAGAAGGGCAAGGAAACATGTGATGTCTCTTGCAACTGTTTATTATTTTAAAACAAGTTAACAAATTATTCGCTTTTTTTGACCTTTCCATTCTTGCTCAAAGAAAATTTCCTTACTCCCCTTTCCCAAATATGTCACTTTTATCTGTGCCAATGTCCTTCTTCACAGTTTGACAAATGCTCCCTCTTTTCAAGTTTAGTCCTTTCTCTTAGCCATCAGACTTCTGAGAGGAATGCATTATGGTCATTCTGTTTGGGACAACCTACTGCTTTTATGAGGGGGAGAATGGACTCTCAGTATGTAGTACCAGCTGCACTAAGCTTGTGATCCCCCTAGCTCAGCCTCTGGAAGGCTAGGGTTATAGGCATGAACCACCACTCCTGGCTGTTGCTCATTTAAACACCAGAGAAATGACAAAAGTGACACCATGTCTACTGTTTCACTGAAAGCACTCTTGAAATGTCAACTGTGGGGCTGGAGAGGTGGCTCAGCAGTTAAGAGTGCTTGCTACTCTCCCAGAAAACTACAAGCTGCTTTCAGTAGCCATGCAGGTCACAACCTCCTGTAACTCCAGCTCCAGGGAATCCAATACCCTCCTCTGGCCTCTGTGGGCACACGGAAGCACACACAGACACATGCAAATAATTAATCTTTTAAAAGGAATATGTGTATAGCAAACAGCAAAATCTCTTAAGAAATCATCAAAAATGAAATTATCAAACTACTTGAAATAAGAATTTACATCCTCTCATTGCTAAAGGATGGATCCTGCTATAAATGTGAAGGCTTTGATATGAGAGCCCCTACTGATATGAGGTCATCAAAATTAAGACATTTTGAAACTGAGCATTCAAAACACGAGTGAACAGATTTTCTGCTCTTTTAGCATGCATGAATGCTGAACGGGTAAGCTACAGCCTTGTGGCAATACATAGTTTAATAGGAATGTGTTAATAATTGAGAGAGAGCTAGCCAATGAGAAGCCTGAGCCATGGACCTAACAGTTTCTAATTAATATAATCATCTGTGTACTAATTTGGGGCTAAACAGCTGTGGGACCAGGCTGGACAGAAACTCCATCTACACCCAAGCCAATAAGAACAACGACCTTCCTTACCTGTGCTATCCAAGGCGTAGAGGCACCAGCAGTTGTGTCTGTTGGGAGGGTAGAAACACTCCAGTGCACCTTGGATCCACTCAGTTACTGTGTTGCTCTACTCCTTCATCGCTCCCTTCACTTGCAATTTTATGTGTTAGAGCACAAGCAATCAGTCCTTTTGATATTATGGTAAGGGGAAACTTGCGAAAGACTTACAAATAGAAATACTGTAGTTATTTTCAATGGAAGGTTGAACATTGTCCAGATGATCAGGTTCTACAGGGCCTTTTATGAAAAATCAGTGTGTTATTTCACGTTGTTGTAAATTATGTGCTATTTGTAGGGACACAAATGACTTATCCATACACGTGCAATTGTACCTCATCTGGGATTCAATTGATGACTTCACGGGTGTCTTTTCCTGTTGTATGTGGAGGCAATAGAACCCTCATTTCTTGAGACAGTGTTTCTTACTGACCTGGAATTCAGCAAGTAGGACTAAGCTGGAAGCCCAATAACCCCAGAGGTCAGCCTGTCTCCACCTCTCCAGTGACCCAATTGCAAGTGTGTTTCACACTGGTTGGCATTTTAAAAACATTTTTAATGGATGCTCTGAGTATTCACCCTGTATTCACATAGTTACTGTTTGTCATTCCATTGTTACACTTGAGAGTTGCTTATAGGTCTCTGCTTCTTTCTACCTAATCCAAGCATTCTTTTCCTCTTTTTTCATTATTTATTTATTTATTTATTTATTTATTTATTTATTCATTCATTTTGACTCTTTCCTAGTTTCCTTCTGCTGCTACCTGTCCTGGGAATACCAATTATCTGTGTGTCCCTGGCACTGCACATCTGTCTGGTGGCTTCAGTTTGCCCTGATGGTTTGGACAGCATGGAAGTCACGCAGATGGAAAGAACATGGACAGGGCAAAGAATGCTTATGGGGAAAACGGACACAGTTTGCCTATGGGTTGCATTTGGCTGAAAAGGGAGACTCATGGCAAAGTTCTGTGTCTGGCTTGAGAGGCTGGATCCTTCAGGAAGTGCAGATACAGAAATGACTGGTGTGGGAAGGGACTTGGGAGAACTTATTTACAGTATTGCTTTTAAGAATTGTTGTATAGGGGACTGAAGTGATGGCTCAGAAGTTAAGAGCATTGGCTGCTTGAACCATCAATAGTCCAGAGGACCAATATGGCAGCTTACAGCTGTCTGTAACTCCTGTTCCAAGGGCTCTGATACCCTCATACAGACACACCTGCAAGCAAAACACCAATGTGCACAAATTAAATTATTTTTTTAAAAAATAATTAAAAGAATTGTCTACAATAACACCGAAAAACACCCAATACTTGGTAAAGATCCCTGTATGAAAACCGGCCTCAGCTCTCACCCTTTTGCCACCCAGGACAGAAGTCCACAAAGGGCATCTACGCTGTTTGCAGCTTGCAGGCAATCTTTTAGGTGGAGTCAGCATTTTCCTTCCGGTGAGTTTGTTTTGTCTGAGAGTTACCTTGCCCCTTTGCCCCGAATCTCTCTCATAGACCAAGAAAAATTCCCCCTTTATGTGGAGTAGTTGGTTCCAACTGTGTGGAAATTTACAGTTCACTTCTTCTTAAGAGGCATGGTGTTGCTTGGGGAAGGTGTACAGGACTGGCTCCCATTGTTTCTAAGGTAGAGGAAGCATTTCCATTGGATTAGATCAGAGTGTGGCCACTTTTGAATCTGGAAAAGAAAATTTTGTATGACTTGCCTGACTTCACAGCCTCTTGGCCAAAATGGTAGTAACAATTTCATTGAGCGGGTTAAGGAAAAGCAATGGCGGTTAATTGACTTTAGAGTTGTTGCAGCTGAAAGGTCCAAACCGCCCTAGGCCTCAGGTAAGTCTTATGCTGTTAGGTGCACTCTGGCCTTCCGCTGTACGGTGGAATACCTGCAAATGTCTGTAAACAGATTAGCATGGCTTTTCCTGTGGGGCTGTATAGCTGACAGGGACATGTGAACTGTATGAGGTAATGTCTGTAAAGCACTTGAGATGTAGCCACTCTTTCCTCAGGGATGCTTTGTCTCACATACTTCTAATTCCAACTAGCATGTTGATAAAGAACAATAGTCAACCAAACACTTAGGTTGCTCAGGGTGACTCAGAGCTTTTTACCCGGCACCCAGAACCCATGCTTATGTTTCTCCTCATGAAGAGCTGCCTTTTTCTCTTGTGACATTTATATATTGCTTTGAGCTTACAGGAGTGGCAGCGGCAACTTTGTGGTTCTTAGGAAAACAAAACAAAACAAAACTAACTTTACTATGGGGGTAGAAGAATGTAGTAAAAAGAACATGGGTTTTTGAAAGAACATTTGGTACCTGGCACCTGGCTCTCACACTTACGAGCTAAACAATCTGAGAAAATCACTTTGCCTGTTGGACTACTGATCTCTTGTAAAAATGAAGACAATAGCACCCGTCACTCAAGGTTGTTTGTATATTTAGGTGAGTAGTGCATAGTTCTTGACAGTTTAATAGTTCTTGACCCAATGAAGCCTCCTCCTTCCTTCAAAATTTGTTGCAATTAGTCAACTCATAAGCAATTGTTGTTAGATTTTTCCTCTGTCTATGCAGATCAACATGTATCTCAGAGACTGATATTAACAAAAAGTAGCCAAGTCAAAACACATACATTCTCTTAGACTGTAAAATAACCTTTGGTTGGACCTTAAATAACACACCCCCAAAACAAAATACTATACAAATGAAAGTCCTCACTCTTTGATAATTCACTTTAAAAATTTTATTTTTTAGTTTTAAGTACTTTTGCTTAACAATCCAAATTTGATCATAAATAACCTCTTAAGATTATGTCGTGTGTGTGTGTGTGTGTGTGTGTGTGTGTGTGTGTGTGTGTGTGTGTGTGCTCGAGCGCGCGCGAGTGTGTGCAGGGCCTGGTACATACTATACAAGGTTCGTAGTACTAAACTGTACCCCACTTCATAGGGACTGTTCTTGATCACACACAAATAAGCACATGGGCGGGGCACATACAGAGTCTCAATATATTTTGGCTGATTGTTTGCATAGTTCAGCAAAAGGTACTAACTAATGAGATGCATCTCCTTGAGCAATCAATATTGATCCACTATTGAGGCCCAACAATTAAATTCTGGCAGGTAATTTCATTAAAGAATATTGGATTGGTGATTTAGATGTCTCTATTACTTTTCCATCTATCCCAAGACCAAGAAAGCAAGCCCACTAAAATCTACCCACCAAGATTTCATCTACATTACTTTTAGGTTCTGAAAAATTCCCTTTCACTTGAAGAATCCAAACAGTCCAAGGTTTCCAGCTGGCCACCAAACAATGTTGCTTCTCATTGAGAGATTTTACCTGTAAAATTCTCAGGTAACATTGGAAGGTAATATCCTATAATGGATAAGCTCTCCAAATCTGGTGAAATGTCATTTATTCCCATATATGACTCCAGCTATAAACTTTTGAAGTTCTTTATAGGGGTGCAATGTATAATTTTAACAGAGGGGTGTGTGTGTGTGTGTGTGTGTGTGTGTGTGTGTGTGTGTGTGTGTGTGTGTGTGTGTGCGTGCATGCCACAGTGCACATGTGAAAGTCACACAACTTGTGGAAGAAAGTTCTCACCTTCCACCATATGAGTCCAGGACATTGAAAGCAGATTCTCAGGTTTTCAGCATTGAGCCATCTTGCCAGTATATCAATATATATCTTATATATCCTCTGTACTAATCTATCTCTATTTAGATATATCTACCATCAAAACTGAACACAGCAATGTTCTCTTTGAGGGTGAAACACATGAGTTTGGTCATAGCAGGCTTTTTCTTTTGGGCCACCAGCCAGCTCCCAAATCATGACAGAGACTTATTATTAGTTTTGAATGTGCTCAGCCTTATCTTAGCTCTTATGTTAATCCGTTTCTCTATCTACATTTTGCGCTGTTATGGAATAATCTTTTTGCACCCTGTGAAGATATATCTTTGCCAAGGTGCCTTCTGATTGGATTAATAAAGAGCTAATGGCCAATAGCTAGGTAGGAAGAGGTTGGGTGAGACTTGCAGACAGGGAAAAAGAGAGTGCAGGAGGAAAAAGGTGGGAAGCAGGAGACAAATATGTTGACAAAAGGTCCTACAATGTGATAGAGCATGATGAGAAATATGGGTTAATTTAAAATGTAAGAGCTATTTTAGTAAAAAGCCTAAGCTATCAGTTGAGCATTTATAATTACTAATACGTCTCTGTGCTGTTATTTGGGAACCGCTGGTGGGACAGAGCTGACCTGATGAGAAACTCCACCTACAAGCCTACGGGATTCTTCGTCCCTCCCTCCCTCCCTCCCTCCCTCCCTCCCTCCCTCCCTCCCTCCCTCCCTCCCTCCCTCCCTCCTTCCCTCTCTCTTCCCACCTCTCTCTCCCTCTCTCTTATTTCTTTATTACTTTCTATCTTACTTTCCTTCTGTCTCCATGTCTGGCTGGTGGCTGCCTGGCTTCTGTCCCTAGGCATGTCTTTCTCTTTCTCCCTTGTTCCCTCCTCCTCTCCTTCTCTCAAGCTGAGATTTCTCCTCTTACTTATTCTCTCTGCCTTCCAGCTTCACCTATCCCTCTCCTGCCTATCTGTTGCTAGTTAAGCTTTTTATTAGACCAATCAGGTGCCTTAGGCAAGCAAGATGAAACAAATGCAACAAATCTTTACATAAATAAATGCAACACAGAAAAGTAACAATCCTTACATCATTAACAAAGGCAGCAGAAACAAATGTAACACACTTTTACACAGTTAAAGTAATATTCCATAGCATAAACAAATGTAACACATCTTTACACAGTTAAATATTCCACAACATTTTGTGGTGTCT
Organism: Cricetulus griseus; assembly: GCF_003668045.3. Lineage (NCBI taxonomy): Eukaryota > Metazoa > Chordata > Mammalia > Rodentia > Cricetidae > Cricetulus > Cricetulus griseus. The sequence continues at coordinate 220,281,982 of NW_023276806.1, forward strand.
CTCTGGGGATAAGAATGTATTATGGATAGTGAGGTCCCTCAAAGATTTCTAGATGGACATTGAGTGCCATTCTCTATGGGTAGGCTCTGATATATGCATTATTGTATCTGTGAAACATACTATAATTTGACCACTTTGGGTCAATGCAGACCACCATGTTGAGATAATTTTTAAATGTCTAGAATAATAATTGGGTCTCACTTTTTTCTTCAGGTAAAAGAATGAGCTTTCCAGATTTTTCCTGTCACCTTATAAAGGAAATTTTAAAATACTTGAACTATGTTTTTCTTAAATGAGTATATCATTGTAAAAAAGCAAAATCAAGAGTCATCAGAGTGCCTCAGATCACCTGTAAACAGTATGTATGCTTAAGAAACAAATGTGTTTCTGCTTCCATCAGCTACTGGATGAAGGCTCTAGGATGGCATTTAAGGTAGTCACCAATATCACTATAGGGGAAGGGCATTTAAGGTAGCCTCTCCATTATTGCTTAGATTCTTAGCTGGGGTCAACCTTGTAGATCTCTGGACATTTCCCTAGTGCCAGATTTCTCTTTAGACCTCTAATGACTCCCTCTATGATGGTACCTCTTCCTTTCGTGCTCAGTTTGTCTATTCTTCCCTTTACGCCCTCCTAATCCCTCATGTTCTCCTCCCCTTCCCTTGTCCTTTCTCTTTCTCCTAGCTCCCTCCCCACTGTCCCCATGCTCCCAATTTGCTCAGGGGATCTTTCCTTTTCTCCTTCTCCAGGGGACCATGTATGTCTCTCTTAGGGTCCTCCTTGTTTCCTAACTTCTCTGAGGTTGTGGATTGTAGGCTGGAAATCCTTTGCTCTATGTCTAATATCCACTTATGAGTGAGTACATACCATGTTTGTCTTTCTGTGTCTGAGTCACCGAGCTCAGGATGGCTTCTTCTATGGCTTCTTCAAATGGTTCCATCCATTTGTCTGCGAATTTCAATATTTCATTTTTCCCTCCCCCGCTAGCCACTGAACTGAACTCCTGGAATCCAGTTGTAGAGAGGGAGGAGGGATGAGCAAAGGGGTCAAGACCATGCTGGGGAAACCCACAGAAACAGCTGACCTGAACAAGGGGGAGCTCAAGGACCCCAGTCTGACAGCTGGGGAACCAGCAAAGGACTGAACCAGGCCCCCTGAACATGGGTGTCAGTTAGGAGGCCTGGGCAGTTTATGGGGTCTCTGGCAGTGGAATCAGTATTTATCCCTAGTGCACAAATGGGCTTTGGGAGCCCATTCCCTATGGAGGGACACTCTCTCAGCCTAGATACATGGGGGAAGGGCCTAGGCCCTGTCCCAAATGATGTGACAGACTTTGATGATCCCCCTGGAAAGCCTCACCCTCCCTGGGGATTTGATCGGGGTGGGACTGGGGGGGGTCAGTGGGGGATATGGGAGGACGGGAGGAAGAGGAAACTGGGATTGGTATGTAAAATAAGATTGTTTCTAATTTAAATAAAAATTTAATAAAAGAAACAAATGTGTGTGCTTATCAGAGCAACCATACAACAACAAGGCACAGAAGGGAGAAGCCAAAGGTCTTTCAGAAGTGGGGAAGATTAAAATGTTGTTACCTGATAATCAAAATCTTGATAAGGTCAACACAAGACAGAGGACTGGAGGGATAGGGAACGTTTGCCATAGAGGAAGATGATGTTAAGTGTAAAAGAATAACCTTTACTACCCATGGCAAACAGTTTAGGAATTTAATATGTAGATGACCAATTTCTAGATTCAGATTAATATAATGATGATGATGATCATAAAGATCTATGTATTTTCTACCTTAGCTCTTAAATTAGCTTACAAGTGAGCTCATCAGAAATTTCACCAAAATTTGAATATATTTCCTGTTTCTTTTACAACACATTATTTGCAGTAAAAAATATCTTTTTTTCTGCACATATATAACTTTGTACATCAGGTCCTGTGTTACATAATCTTTTAAAAATATATCTTAGAAAATCCACATATTTTACTTCAAGATAGCCTTCTACATTTGAGAAAGGGTTTCCTTATGCATTCCAGGCCCCAAACTTGGACTCTTCCTGTTCAGCACCCAGAGTGCTGGGGTTACTTTGAGAATCATCATACCTGGCTATCTTCATCCACTAGAATTTAAAAATGCAATTCATGGCTTTTTCTTCATGATTGCACTTTTCTTTTTTCTAAGATTTATTTCAGAGAAGGAGAGAGAGAGAGAGAGAGAGAGAGAGAGAGAGAGAGAGAGAGAGAGAGAGAGAGAGAGTCTGTAAGTATATGCACAGGATCACATGCCCATGGAGGCCAGAAAAGAATGTTGGACTCACTGGAACTGGAATTAAGATGGTTCAAGCCACTAGGCATGGGTCCTGGGAACCCAGGTCTTCTGCAAGAGCAGTCTCTGCAACCACTACTTGTACTTTGCTACCAAGGCTTTAGTATAACCGTTGGTTACTCATGCAGATGGCAGCTTTAAGCCAAATTAGTTTCTATTTCTGACAGAAAACTTTGAGTTCAAGAAATGCCTGTTCTATACAGCTGGCAAATTCAGTAAAACTCATGAATAAACACATAATCCCTTACAGTCATAAACTTCCATTTTTCATCTTTTTAAATGCTTGCAAAGTAAATACAATAATTTATATGGCCAGTTACCAAGATGAAACAGTTGAAAATATTTTGAAATTTGCTATTGACCAAATTTTAGATTCTCTTTTGCTTAAAAGCAGTGTTTGGGTTCTTCCTTGAATCATTTAATAGTTCAGAGGTCAGTTTCTGAACCATGCGTCCTCTATGCATCATTAAACATCTTCAGAACTACCCACCACCTCTGTCTTACATAAAAATGGTTATAAATATCTCTGAATAATGTGAAGCAGGTGGATAATCACCTCTCCATATTTTACCCATGCTGTGATTTTCCCTTTTTGTCCATTGATAAATTTATATGCTTTTCCCTTAAAAACAAATAAATGACAACAGAATAGCCTCAACTTGTATAGTTAAACATAGATCTTGCTTCAGTTGGCAAACTTCACAGAAAGTCATGTGTCAGTACAGTACCATCTGTGTTCATGTAGCTTATGGCTGGGGCTGAATTTTACATACTTTATAGAAGTCTTTTCTTTGTTTTTTAATATTATATCAACCTGATTTAATTATTTGTTTAAAGTTTTGACTAGAAATATAAAACCACACACCAATAAGTAACTCCACAATTTCTACCAGAAAATTTTTAAATTATAATTTCTAGGTACAGTTTGTTCTTCTGGCCAAAGAGATTAGTGTAAGAACAACAGATTGCTCAGCTAGCCAAAAAGTTAGCTTTCCTTTTATAATTATCAAAACTCAAGGAAGGGGGTAACTATAAAATAAAGCCTGGTTCAACTTTAACACTGACCCCCCCCAAAAAAAAAAAGACTGAAGTCAACAGCACATAGGAACTCACAGCAATTGTGACAGCATGTATAAGACCTGTGCAAGCCTAGTCCATACCAAATGCCAGCATGGAGAGGGAGTTGGGTATCAACTTGCACCCCTGGCCAGGGAACTGTTGGCTATCCTTAGCATCTCTCTCCAGCTTAGCTCCTCAAAAGTCTGTCACACTCAGTGTGACATCCTGCACATCCAAGAAAGAATATTTTGGCAAGACTACTTGGACTTGATGAGAAAAAGGGGAAAAAGTGGGGAGGCCCTGAAATTGGGTAAGAAAGAAGAGGATTGAATCTAGGAATAGTTGGGGGGAGGGCCATGATCAAAAACACATGGTATGAAACTCATAGAACTTAAAAGAAAAAAATTATATGGAGAAGATGGCTTTCCCTGTATCTCGTAGTCCTCTGTGATGATGTCCTAGCCTGTCCTTTAGCTCAGTTAGTGTCTTGTCTTGATGAGTCTGCCTTAACCACATACCCAGCCCCGGTGACCAGGCCTTACATACCCTCCTCTTTATTTCCTATTTACATGATCTCTCAAGATAGAGTACTCTTTAGTGTATCTAACATATTTAGCTTGGTTCACCACCAGGAGCTGTGAGTTAAATGTTTGCAGCAGCAGGAAGTGAATCGACCACACCCTCAAAAAACAGCAAAGAGTTACACAGCTGTTTTCAAACCAAGAGTCATCAGATATGAGAGTTGTCATTACCGTGTGAACTTGCATTTTTCTACATATCCACTTCTGATCTTGAAGTCTCCCAAGACTTCTTTTAGTCTAGTTTATGTACCTACTTTATCTACCTCCTCATGAAACCCATGAACTGCACTTTACAGACATACTTTTCTTTATGAACTAGTGAGAGCATAGTTCTTTATAAGAGATTGTTTATTTCCATACTTCAGAGGTAGAAAGATATCAAATTTATATGATGAAAGTAAAGACTTTCCACAACTAAAGACAGGCACACCTACTGAGAATCTGCTTTCCTGGCCTACAGACTCATCTGAGTTAACAGCTAAAGCATCCCTGTAAAAAGCCCTATGGCAGATGGCAGAGAGATGTGTTACTCGAAGGGAACACAGAATGTTTTCTTGGAGTGAGTTGTGCTCATAGATAGAAGGATAAACATATTGGGAAAAGGCTGACAAACTAGATTTTTCATCATCTCTCATCCAACAGAAACTGATGCATGTTATTTCCTGGGAAATATTTCCCAGTATTATACCATAAAACCAGATCCCTAAATACTACATCATCCATGACGAATTAGTTGTTCACACCAAAGCCAAACATACATGAGGATCTTTATTGACTATGAAGCTAGGGTGATCCTGGGGCTCTGATATTCCCACCTCTTCTCATTGAATTCGACTGTGAAAACATTTGAATAGTCACAGCTTGGAGCCAGAAAAAATAAAATTTTGCACCGAGTACTGAGAAAAAAAATGATTTGACTATTTAAAATATTACTTTAACTCAGGAGTGGAATAGCCAAAAGGATGTGACAATGTGTCACTGTTGGATATGTTTAATAATTCTGGAAGGGTAAAATGACTGCTGGGTTTATAGCTCAGTTGTAGAGAATGTGCATGGTATACATAAAGCCCCAAGTTTTGTGCCCACATGAAAACAAGGAAAGATGAAAACTTCTATCATCATAAAAAAGGAAATACATTAAAGATTTTTATTTAAAAGGTGGAATGTTACATGTTCAGTGCAGTTTTTTTAAAACTATAAATCTGGAATGTTTAAGTAAACATGTAAAAACAAATAAAACCTGTCCCTTCAAAGGGCAGGTGGGGAGTAATGGAGAGCCAGCTGGTGTAGCTATCCATAGATGGTTTTGTGCAGTTAACCATCTTTGACAATCATATAAAGTATTGTAAAGGCAGTAAAGGGCAGGAACCAGACCTCTGAAGGGCTGTGTTGACAATACTTTGCGGTATTATTTATTCCCCTACATTGAGCTGGACTTGCTTTATGATAGGAAGTGGTGAAACAGATTTAAGCGCTATCTTAGATAAGAGACTACACAGATTGCTCATGGTGTGGATGGAATAATCATAAGATAGGTTTCAAAGATCACTCATGCAGAGGCAGGTGGATCTCTGTGAGTTTGAGACCAACCTGGTCTATAAGAGCTAGTTCTAGGACAGCCTCCAAAGCCAGAGAGAAGCCCTGTCTTGAAAACAAACAAACAAACAAACAAACAAACAAACAAAGATCACTCATGGCCAAAGTTGTCAAAGCCTTGGTGGGATGCTTTATGTGGTCTAGACTTCCATGATGCTGCAGACAATATGGGAAGAGGTGTGAAAGATGTCAAGAAGGATCATTTGAAAAGAAATTCGCTGATGCTGAAACACAGTCTCTTGGGTGGGAATTGCTATCCACTCTATCAGTATGGATTCTGTCTTCTGGAGGCCACCCCAGCTAATAGTGTCATCTCAGCTGCTGTGCTGCTGGTTAAATATCCTGGCTTTCCCTTCAGGGCTGACTAAGTATATAGCTCCTGGTCTTTGTGTGTGTGTGACTAACTATGTGGATAATTATCCCATGAAATGAAGTAGAAAGAATTTAGAGAAGTCTTAAAGTGGACCAAAGGACTCACTGTTCACCATCTTTTTTTCCAATGGTATAAATTTGACATGTGAATTCTGAGTCTACAACATTATTTGAAGAAATTGAGGAAACATTAAGCTAGTTTTGAAGAAAAGTAAATGATGCAACTAAGGATCCTATTCGTATTAAATATTTAAATAACATCTGGTTATCTCTTTACACTTCCGTTACTACTTTGTTTACTTCAAGGTTATTTGGAACTGGACTACTAATTTGACTAGATTATAGTAAACTAGTCAACTTGTGGCTTTAGTTATCCCACATTTCAATATTTTGACTTAAAATAACCTTTTCTATTCATATGTGAATATTGGGTACTACTTCTTGTCCCACGTAAAGAAAGAAAGAAGGGATGGAGGAAGAAAGTCCAAAGAGAGCGAAGATAAATGAAGAGCAAGAGGAAAAAGAAGGTTGAAGTGAAGAGGAAAGGGCAGGCATGACAGGGTCAGTAACCAGCTCCCACTTAGATCTGGGTTGGCTTCTCATGCATTGTGAAAGAGTTAGTCTGATCACTCTTTCAGTCCTAAGGTCCCCCTTTCCTTCCTTCTTTAGTCTTTTTTTGTATACTGGATAGTAATGAAGTCCTCAGCCTACAGTCTTTATTCATCTTCTTTATTCTAAGAATGGTAGCTAGTAGATAAGGGCAGTCATCTCCTTGTGATTGTTTTGCTGGTGTTCTCCAACTTCAGGCCAGCTCCCCTCTCTAGCTTCTTCATACTCTGTTAGATGCTTCCAAGAAAATGGATAGAGAAAAAGAAAGAAGCTATTGCATGAACTGGGTGGCTGGTACCTAATTCTCCCTTCTATGGTGCGAGTTGGACCCTCCTTGGGGTCATGTGAGAATTGGTTAGTGCCCAAAACCAAATGAGTGGAACTGTAAGACAGTCACCTACAGAATTGGGGCTACATACCTTTAGGAAGTGGAAAGGCATCTTGTTTCCTAGTGTATTATCTGCTTATGCTCAGACTTGTGGAGCTGCCTTTGCCATGGCAACAGAGGAAGAAGGAGTCTGATAGGAATGATAGTACAGAGAGGAGCAGCACTCAGTCCTTCACCTTGGGTTGGCAAGGATGTTAGGGTTCCCAAATACTCATAGACACCATAGGCTATAGGTAGACTTGCGCTGAACTTCTGTGCCTCGCTTGATGAGTAAAGAACTGTGCTAGGCACTATTGGAGGTAGGAAGTAAGATGGAAGGGTTCTTTATCTAAGGATTCACATGGTCCTCTGAAGAACTAACAGTTGGTGGCTGCTACAAGGGAATGTCAAAGACCAGGTGACTTCACTCAAAGAAGTCTCAGTGATCACGGAGAACCAGTGACAAGCAGTTCTGTAAGATCCGGCCATCTTCCGTCTTATCCTCTTCTTTCTCAAATGTATAATATTGGAAGGAACAAGAAGAGGTGTGAAGGAGTATGGGAAAGAAAGAGGATGCTACTGAGGTTTACTAATGAAGTAGACTGTATTTTTAATAAGTGAAAATGACTCGTCGGTTTGGGTTGCTGCTGAAGTTATTGTTTAGAGGCAGGGAAGGAAAAATCATGCCATTTCAAAGATGAAGGCAGTGACTGGGGGAAAAAAATCTAAAAACTATTTTGTGTTCGTTCCCCCATAAAGAGCAAACTATAACAAACTTATGACAAGTAAGCAGGATTGTTTTGTCTAATATTAATTGTATGAAGCAAGTAGAGTCATGAGCAGAAAACAGTATAGGAGCAGTGTGGGCAGGAAGATACTGTGGAGAAGGAGAAGGGCATCTTTGGGTGAGAAGCATCCATGGGAAGAGCTGCTCATTCCAAATTAGAGGCAAAAGTGCAAGAGGCTTTCTGCCTTAAGATCGAGAAGGAAACCCATGAAGATGAAATGTGGTTACCAAGGTGAAGTGTGGGCAGTGATGGGTGATATTTCTGATATTTCTGATTGTGTGAGCAGAGGCCGGTATCAGAAAGACTTAAAGGTCAAGATCTCAAAATATTTTCCATCATTCCCTTGGTTCTTGAATCCTTATAGAAGATTCTGAATATATTAATCTGATTTTATTTAATGGATGAGACAGATGATAAATGTTAAACGACTGTGGCCTCAGGGGTAAGGGAATCGCCAAGAAAGCTCACATTTGTTTGTTGGTAATCTCTTAGGTCCTAATATACCTAAACAGTTATAAAAACTACCTTATGCTATTCTAATTTTTCTTTTCAGTACTCCATACTGAAGGATTAAACCCTTGCCACTCTGAGTGTGTACAGGCACAGGGAGTTCTGATAAACACCGAGAGGTAGACAGCTGATACAGCCGTTCCATTAAAAATAACACAATAAGCCCATGTGTTGTCATGAGCAGCACATATTGGTCATGCCAAAAGCTCCCTGATCTGCTGACATCAGGAAACTGTGTAGAAGGTGATGACAACACACCATCTGAATGTTCTCTTTTCGTGGTGAGGCTTTAAAACCCAGAACCGGGAAAGCATTTTTCCTTAGGCTTAGCTTTAACTGTAGAGGCAGAAATCTCTGCCAAGAGTGGTGCCTTCTCTCATTTGAGCACAGTTCCATAACCGCAGTAAGGAATGCACAGATTGCCAGAGACGTGCGCTTAGCTTTCCTTCACCAATGTTCCCGGCTTCTTCTCTAATACGAATTACTGACCTCCCGGCACAGTTCGTACACCTCTACCTGCTACTCTTATGCAAATAGTCTCCCTGAATCCAACAGGATACCTTCTAGTTAATCCTGGAACATTAGGTATTGTAGCTGTCTGATGGAAGAAACAGTAAAAAGATTCTGTTCAATATGGAAATAACTATAAAGCGCATGATAAATGGAGGCTTATGAATAGTATATCAGTTATTGCCATCATCATTATAGCGGTATATTTCTTTGGGTTCTTGTGGGAAATTACTTTCTTTGGCACATTCTTGGGAATTATTTCCTGTGTTCCATTAGCTCCACAGGATGACATCCTGAAATGACAGATGCGGTTCTACTGTTTTGTTAGAGAGCTCTGTATCTACTCTTAGGGTTCCTTGTATGTATGCATATTACATCCTCTTTGAATATTATCTGAGAACATGATCCATAGTTTAGTCTTAACTCTTTTTTTTTTTTTTTAAATCACAATTACTAAGAAGGAAACCTGCTCTGGAAGGAAGAGCAATAAACAGCAGAACAGGTAATCCTTTTCCCATGCTCATTCCACCACTCTCTGGTAGTTCTTCGGCTATTATGTCTGGTTCTGTGACTTACTTTTACGTTCCTTTCTTGGTTCATATTTCTTATGGCACTCCTCAGTAGCTACTAAATATTAGCCAGGTAATTTAAAATTCTGTGGGTGAGGCAAAACAAAACAAACAAAACAAAGCAAAAAAACAAGCAGATATAACAATTTGGGAAAAGAATACCATGTCCGGGGCTGCTCTGCTGTACACGTCAGACCTAGGTTTGCTCTTGTCTTGCTTGTCAAAGCTCACTGGGTTGAACAGGAGCATCCAGGGGGTTAGGGTGAGATCAAAGCAGCCACCTCCAGTTACCCTCCAACTACATCTGAATACAGAGTGTACTGTTTGCTAAGAGTCAGTGAGAGTGAAGTAATTAAAACCACTAATGATGAGTATCTGCTGTGGTTAAGCCACTGAAACCAGAGAAGCAGCTCACTTTGGAATTACTGAAAGGGTTTACGGAAAGGACTAGAGAGAGAGAGATTGAGATAAGATCAATAGAATGAGATTAAAATCCCTGTAATGAAGAAGAAAGGAAGGAAGAAAAGAAAATGTATTTAAACTACCTAAATCCAGCCTGTGAAACTTTCTGGCCTCCTGCCTCAGCCTCCCAAATGGCCTGTGCACTAAGATTTTATTGGTGGATTTGAACAGAGGGGCGGGGACAGATATGTTTCTTACAGTTTTCAGCCATAGAGACTGGACAGGCTATTTCTTTAGAGCTACGTGGGTTATAAATAGCAACAGCAATCTCTTCAACATTGGTTTCAAAGGCTATTCATGACTAATGGGGCAGCAAATGACTTATGTGGCTGACAACTTTGAGGAAGTTTTCTGTGGCCATTTACCCATCATGTAGTTAAAACTGAGGCCTACAGATGTCATTTCATAGAGATACCCCAAATAGTTTATGATAGTCACCTAAGGAAAACTAATGATCCTCTTTTGTATCTGCCTCAACATGTCTTCAAAATAAACGTAAACTCGTACTTTAAATGCAACATTCTCCTGAGTATAAATGTGAGAACTCTTATGTGGTACATGATAACAACTCAATAAATACAGATGGAGTTCCTTTTGGCCGTCATGGAATCCCCTTACCATTGTTTGGCGTCATCATCACAGTCAGTCCATGTCTCACCCCCGCCCCCAACAGTAGGAAAAGCAAGTGATCATCAAGATAACGCAGGTAAACATGAATCAAATATATTTACACTATTCCACCTTGATGAATTTATAAATCTGTTTTCAGATGCCCAAGACACAGAAAAAAAAATTAAAAAGCATGGAGGAAATATTCTGCATTATCAAAGTGGCCAAAGCCGACAACATAGATAGTAAATTGCCCAAAACATGAAAGTCTGGAAAGTTTACAGAAGCACTGTCTCCCTTTCGTGAGTTTGCTAAGCTTGATGGCATGGGGAGGGGGGGGCATGGTGATTAATGACTTTCTCAACTTTAATGTTTTTCTCACCAAATATAACAATTGACAGAAGGTGGGATGAGAAACCACAAAAATGGATTTTTCACCCCAATTAGATGTGAACAATATGCTCTCTGTGTGGTAAATTCCTGTACATAAGGCAATTAATGGGGTGCCATGGTTAACACTGTTCCTCAGAAGCCATGGAAATGTCAAATCAGACCCTGACTGTGAGTGGGATGGCACCAGGGCCAGGCCAGCAGCTGGCTTTCTTGACACCTCACAGAACCCTGCAAGGGGCCTTTGCTTGGATGAATTCACGAAGCAAATGATCTGGCTCTGAGCTTGTAGAGGCTTGAAACTCTCAAGTCTCTGCATTGCAGAAGATCAGATGTATTTCAGTTGCAGAGTCACGTAAATCAAGCTCACCAAGTGGATACTTAAAAGTGAACACTAATTTACTGATTTTTAATTGGAAGTACTATTACCTCGGTACCCAAAGAATTACCTATTGTCTATGACCAGCTCACTCTTCCTTTATAGATAATGTGACATAGTATGCCAAATCATTGCTTGAAGCTGAACTGACGAACATGGAATCAGAAGAGTTAAATAAACAATCCTCATCTGTTAATGCATCTCAAGATGGAGAGGCATGCTGCTGTGAAACCTTTGCTCTGTCTCTGTGTTTGCATCTTGCTAGTCATTGCATGAGAATCATTAACTGAAGTCCCGAGTCTGTTGTCCCTAAGTGGAAGCAAAAATGTCATCTTTCACGCAGAGAGCATAGCAGAGTTCCACTTTTAACTTTTGTTCTAATGAGATATAATTGATAAAATACAGAGTAAAGAAGTACCAGGTTTCTAAGTACAGTTTCATAAATACGTAAATAGGCAGCAATAAAAGCCACAAGTATCCTCAGGAGGTAGGGGTAGAGAGAGTTACAAAATTGAATCATACCAGATATATGGGGGAAGTACGCTGCCCCCTGTCTACTAACAAAGCCAGGGAAGACTGTCCAGTTTGACTCAAGGAGAGATGACCACAGATGGAGTCCTGAAATCATTCTTTGTCCTGAGAAAGCTCTTTGAGTAAGGAGAGGTCATCATTCCTCCTCTGACCTATATGAAATGTTCACAAATGCTATCCATACAGTTCTTGGATCTCAGACTCTCTCTTGCATGCCTTAGCAACAGCAAACATTCCCATTAAAAACCAGTGAGTGAGCTGGTATCTTGGATTTTGCAATATGTGGCAGACCAACTGTGTAAGTGAAATTAAACTCTGCTGTGACTTCTATCTGGCTGACCTCTGAATTGTTAGGAAACTCATATTTAATGTGCAGTTTCACATTTCGTATCCCGTGATGATTTTCAGTTTCCCCTTATATGTTTAGTAATATGAGACATCTGACAAAGGCCAGGGAAGAAAGCAGAGGAAAGGATGTAGGCTTTTCTCATTGTCCATTTCCACAATTCTCCTCCCCAGATGGAGCCTAGATTCTTGGTGAGCCATAGTATAGGCATTCTGGGCCATGATTGACACTTGGGTCGGTTACACTTGAGGGGTGATCTAGATTAGCTTGAATCCAAACTGTCCTGATTCATTTCTTTTGCCAAGAGACAATGTCCAGTCCCTCCATTTAGGAAGCATATTTTAAAGAATGCTGTGCCTTTGTCCTGATTCTGTTCCTTGCCCAGTGCCAAGTGTCTTTCTAGCTTGGCCTCTTTTCAGGGAAAATAGTTGACTGAAAAGGAGTCTCCAAGGGGAAGCTTGAATATTACAGTTTAGAAAACTGCCTGGTTCACATAAGAAAGAGTCTGGTCATGAGTCACATTTTTGAGAAGAAAAGCAAAAGGGAGGGCCTGTGTGCCAGGGAGAACTTGCCCTAATGTACCAGGAAGAGCACGGGCTTTGAAGATATGGGGACTGAATCCCGTCTCATCACAGCACACATCACCCCTGTGACCACCTCATAGCAGCATCTTGGCTTTCATCTCATCAGACCAGAGAGAGAAGCAGACATCCAAGTCAGAGAGTTTCTGAAAGCATCAAATGGGAAGCTGTGAACAATGCACAATCACCATGCCCTCTACCGTGGCCCTCAAATGCAGGTTTCCTTCCTCTTGTCCTGCAAAGTTTGATTGTAACGAGGTGAAAAAGAAGACTTCCAGAATAAAAGCCTGTCCTTCTGAGTTGATTGAAAGTCCCCCTTACCTTAATGTGATTGCTCTGGCAAAACCCAGAGGAGGGTTCTTTCTCACCTTGACTTCAGATAGCCCTGCAGGCCGACTCCTCTGCTGATCCACTCAGTCTACTCCCCCTTTCTGTGATCACCCGTACTAGAGACAGATTGGTACAGTTCTTCAATGAGGAGAATATTTCACTCTCTCTTTGTGGCAGTAATGGCCCTTTGCCCTTAGGGAGAGAGATAACTGAGGCTACTGAGTTATTGGAAAGCTCCATCTATCTAGTTTTGTCCTGTTCTACTTCTATCCATTTAATCTTAAGATACTGTTTTGTTGCTGTCCGTCTTTAATCGTATTTCTTGATTTCCCAGTATTTCCAAGGCTGGGGATGTTAGAGATCTCAGTTCTTTTTACATTGTCATTTATTAGCTTATTCTAGATGCATACTGTTAAACTGAGTTGTCCCATGGTTTTATAACGAAGTGACTTCTTGCACCCTTCAGCCCGTTGATTTCCTTACCTTCCATATAGCCCTTGGATATCATAATTCAGTTCTACAGTGATTTAACATTTTTACCAAGGACAGTCAAATCTAATCTCACTAAACTTGTTTTTCAAATGAAAGAGCTGTGATTACCTAAGGGCCTGGAACATTAAGTGAGAATAGAAAAACAAGAGTATAAAATCAGGAAGATGTTCTTTCCCCAGAAGGAACACAGACATATAATTAAAATGCTTTTCAGCCTTGTAGACACAGCCTAGATTTGACTATACCCAAGGATGGTAAGGGACACAATGAAAACCTTGTTTTCCTGACCAAAAGGGAAAGTATCTCATTAAAAATATATAAATATATTCAAATATAGTGTTTCTAAACAGGAAGTGTTTAGACAGACTAGGATTATGATCTACCTATCAATAAAGCTAAATTGGAAAATGCTGATTATTTGATTTTTTACTACCTAAATCTCAAAAAAAAGCCAGTGTGCATTTGTAGTTGAATTTAAGAGACATGTTCTAAACCAATAACCGTATTCTAATGACTTTTATGTAATTCCCCAAGTGGAGGGCCAGGAGACTCAGTGCCATAGGACTTTTAGTCAAGCCCAGATACCTTGCCACCCTGTCCTCCCTGAGAGAGGAAAAAAAACCCCAAAAAACTAACCAACAACACCAAAAAGGAACACATGGGAGTGAGAAAAGACTACCCACTTGGGATTCGATTGCTTTTCGCATGTTATTTCCATCCTGCTTGCCTCCTCCACCAATTTCTCACCCCCTGCTATTTCTTTCCCTGCCAGCATGGCAGAGAAAAACAATGTGGTGATTGGTTCATGTTGGTGGGTATTATACATAATGGGACTCCGCTAGCTTTTCTATTTCTGTTCACTGTGAAAGAAGGTACCCAGAGCTGGGGAGCTTTTCTGCAACTCTAATGGCCAGCTGGCTGATACCTGCAGGATTTAGACATTGTTATTTAGGATGACCTTTAAATGTGTTGCATTATAGATAATTAGAACCCAAATTAGATTCCAGAGAGGCAGTATATAGCAAGGTGGCTGAGGAACAAGCCCTGGACCAGAATCTTGATAAGGCTTGTGCCTTATTGGATGTGTATTTCGGGTAAACCCTTTGCCTTCTTTTTGTCTCTGATTCTTCACTATCTACTTGATATGCTCGCCTTGTTGTGGAACAACAGAATGTTAGTTTATGAACTATTAAAATGTGTCAGGCTACTGATAAATGCAATTTAAATGTTTACTCTTACAGGTCTGGGATCCCTTATTTGCAGTTTTAAAAACCTGAAAATCAGAAAAAAAGTTATTACTTAGTATAGCAAGTGACTAAGTCTGGCTCCAACAGATCCCTGGCATCTTGAAGACTTTACTGGTTCTATCTCCTGGGAATATCTACCTGTATAATAGGAGAATTAGTGTGTTGGAATTATACCTCTACACTTATTACATTCTGGAATGTTGGTGGGTTTAAGAAGTCAAAAGGAGGTAGGACCCAAGGCTTTTCCCAAGGAATTGTTGATCTGTGTTGCAATTACTTCATAGTTAATATCAACCTTGCTTTTTATATGCTGACGCAAAACAATCGGTATAGAAATGACTTTCATAACACAGGGGAATTATATAACACTAATCCAATAAATGTGAAAACTGGAAATTGTAAAGAGCACAGAATTAGTATATGTGATAAGCACAGGTTACCATGTTTTAAAGCAGCTCATATTGAGCCTTGTCAAATGCAATACTTCCTTCAGTAAGGGTGACCCATGTAAAGCAAGCACCCTCCTTTTCACAGGGCTGTGACCAGCAATGTCTGTGACTTTCCTTTGATCTTCTCTGTGCACAGTTTTATTATCACGTCGCTGAAGTCACAGGCAAATAGAAAAGTCACATAGAAAATCAGTGAGACTCAAACCCTAAGTCTGGGTCCTCTGAAACAAACACGCTTTTAAATTTGACTTGGCTACCCTTTGATGGTCCAGGAAACATGACCCATGGCAGTGCTGTGTACCAAAGACACCAGTAAGAATAGACACGACTACTAACAGCTGCATCTTTTGACTTTTATATCCAACATTGTGTTGAATCTAATGATAACTCAGCTTGGAGCCATGTTAATAAAAGAAGCTGATTAAAATTTTGTTTATAAATATTCTGTCTCATATATATGTATATATATTAATATATATATATATATATTCATGGTGTGTGTGTGTGTGTGTGTGTGCTCTTGCGCACATATGCGCATGCGTGCATTGAGGAAGTCTGGATAGAAGGTAAACTGTCAAGAAGTTAAAAAAAAACTGACTTTTAAAAAAATTCTGGTGCTGGAGAGATGGCTCAATGGTTAAGGGCACTAGCTGTTCTTTCAGAGGTCCTGGGTTCAATTCCCATCATCTACATGACAGCCTGCAATCATCTGTAACTACACCTCCAGTGATCTGACACCTTCACAAAGACATACATGCAGCAATGGACAGTTCCAATGTACATAAAATAAAAACAGATAAATCATTTAAAAATGCTAGTTCTCATAAACTTGTTGCTCTAGTAGTTTAATCTTTTTCTGTAACTCTAAGGTTAGTAATCTGCCAGGTCACAAAATGTCAAAAACTTGGTACTGTGTTGGATTGCTATCCTTCTACCTCTCCTTTATGGGACAATTATCATATGTGCCACTCCTACAGAAACTATAAGTCTACAAGGAATTTTATATAGTTTATGTTTGATTTTTACTCTTTGAGATAGTCTTGCTGTATGGCCTGAGCTTTTCTAGAACTCATCATGAAGCCCAGATTGTACTTGAACTCTTGGGAATTCTCCTGCCCCAGCCTCCTGAACACAGGTGTTACAGGCAAGACTCATTGCAACCAGCTGAGGATTTCATTCTTTTTTTTTTTTATCTAAACACTTCCATATATTTTTAAAAAGGTTAGGTGGGGAAATATAATCTTTTATTTATTCAGATATCTTCATTTCTCAGTGTCTTCTCTCCTTAAGAACTCCAGTTTTCATCTGGAATCATTTCTCTTCAGACTGAAGAATTTCATCCATGATTTCAACAAGCCAATTAGAGAACAAATATTTGTAGCTGTACTTAAAGTCCCTGTCATTTCTCCCTCTCTTCTTTTAAACATGTGGACACATTGACTGCATATGGAACTGTGCATTGCTGGTGCTTTTTTCTTGTCATGGAGTTCTGTCCTTGGCCGTTTCAAATTTGAAATCCAATCATTTGAGACGTTGTCCTTATCCATGCCTTTGTTAGAATGCCTGCTTTTCTTTCTGCTTTTCTGGTTTCCCCTTCTACTTTGGCTTTCAGCACGTAGACTATGAAGTGTCAGCCTATAGCTTTTTCATATTTATCATGCTTGGGATTTAACAAGCCTCTATTGACTGTGTATTTTTTTTTCCTTTACCAAATGTTGGAGATTTGGGTCCTGTTTTTTTTTCAAGTATTTTTCTCTCCACATTCTTTCATCTCATCCTGGGAATCCAATTACACACACCTTAAATCCTGTGATACTGTGGCAGACTTGTCAAAGTTTCCAAAGCTTTGGTTGGCTTATTCCAGTTTTTTTGTGGGGGTGCACTTTAGACTTTCAATTTGAGAACATTTTCTCCCTGTCTGTCTGTCTCGGTCTGTCTGTCTGTCTGTCTGTCTGTCTGTCTGTCTGTCTGTCTCTCTCTCTCTCTCTCTCTCTTTACACACACACACACACACACACACACACACACACACACACACACACACACACAAGCATACATATTTATGGCCTTGCCATAGAGCTCAGGGTAGCCTCAAACTTGTGTCTCTCCACCTCAGTCCCCCAATTTCTGACATTGCAGGCAGCTCTGCTATATCCTGTTTCTTTTGTGTTATTATCAAGGTCACATTTTCTGTTTTATTGCTACACCAACCAATGACTTTTTTCCATTTCAGAGATTTCATTTCAAACTTTAAAGTGTGCTTGCATGTGTGCAGAGGTGCACGTCTATGCAGGTGAGATCAGCAATCAGTCAAGTGTCCTCCCCCTCATTGTTTTTAGACCAGGGCCTCTCACTGGACCTCACTAGCTTGACTGGTTGACAAGAGAGCCCAAGAATCCCCTGTCTCCTGCAGCCAGTACTGCGATTGCAGGTGTATGCCAGCATACCTGGCTTTGCACATAGCTGCTGGGAATCCAAATTCAGCTCCCTTACCCACTGATCCATCTCACAAAACTTTTAGTTTCTCTGTAATAATTTCTGTATCTCTACTTAGATTTCTTAACATTTGATTGATCACTGCCATATTTATCCTTATATCACTGAGCTTATTTACAATAGCAACTTTAAAATTCTTGTGTGTTAGTTTCAACTTATTTCATGGAATTCTGTACCCCACAGTTTCAAATATTTATATATGGGTATACTCTCACATGGTCATATATATTCTTTCCTTTTTATGAAATCCCACCCACTTGAATATTGGTGATTCTTTTATTGTTAAAATTAAGTTTCATATTTTTTTCAAAATATGTTCAGTAATTTATGTATTGTACACTGGACATTGTCGATGTTGTATTGCATATTCTGCTGTAGTCTTCCATGAGTTCTGTTTTTTATTTTTCAAAAACATTTATTACTTTTGTGGTCAGGGGACTTGAACTCAGAACCTGTTGTGAGCCAGGCAGGTACTGAGCTATTAAGCTGCACCTCCAGTCTCTGTTCTGTGGGCTTCGGCAGATTGTAGACTTGGCTGGCTCCCAACTTCACATTCTATTTCTTGTATGAAGCTCAAATTGTAGTTTAAGTTCTTTTTATTATTGTTTGAATTTTTATGGGATTTTTATAAATCAGCTAGAAACCAGAAATATGTCTTGAGATATAAATTTTAATTGTACAAAGTATAAGTGTGTGGGTGGATGGATCTTAGCAATTCTGTGCATTTAGGCGTCAGTACTGGAACTCTGCTTCAAAATGTTTCCATCACCCCAGTTGAGAACCACCTGTTGTGAATGTTTGGTTCTCAACACTTCTCTAGGCAACTACTCATCCCTATTGTGAGTGTATCTAATGTGGATAGAAAGTCTGGACTTTCTATTAAGAGGACTTGGGAAGGGAAATGAGCTCCTCATCCTAGGTCTGTCTGAAGTTTCTCAACAGCTGAGAGCTAGGAATTCCAGTCTAGTTAACAAAATTAGCCATGAAAGTTGCTTACATAGAGATAATATTTCTTTCATAGTAGATATTTGAAATAAGAATGTTAAGATAGCTGGGCCACGTGATAACATACTTTTAGTCTCAGCATTCAGGCATAGACATAGGAAGAGACATGGGGATTTCTGTATGTCTGAGGATAGCTTGGTCTACATAGTGAGACACTTGTATAAAAATAAGATAAATAAATAGTTAAAATAGCAGTGAACCATGCTTATGTCATAAAAGTACATGACCAATACAGCTTTCTCTTTTCACAACTATAATCCTACAGTTTTGTGATAGTCACAGGAGGAAGATTACAAACTAAAAGACATGTCTTAGGGATACATCTCAGTGGTAGAGCATGTTGTGTAGCCTGTGCTAGGACATAGGTTCAATCTCTAGTATCCTAACACACACACATGCACACACACACACACACACACACACACACACACACACACACACCCCTCCTGCACTCACATACCTCCACACAAACATATACACACTTACCCCCATTCTCTCAGACACACATACTCACACTCACTGTACACACACTTTCACACACATGCACACTCACACACACATTCACACGGTCACTATGTGTTTAAGTCCAGGGTTTTATCTCAGTTGGCAGAATGCTTACCTATCATGCACACCCTTGGGTTCAATCCCCAAAACAAATAAAAGAGTACAGTAGTCTAAAGCATTAATCCCAACACCATGGGAAGTAGAGATAGGAGGATGGGAAATTCATGGTTGTCTCTGGCTACACAGCAAGTTCACTGTTAGCCTGGGATACATGAAACCCTGTCTCAAAAAATAAAACAGCAACAATAACATAAATGACAGTAACAAAAATCATCCATGTATGTAACACTGCAATACAACTCTACTAGTGAATAATATTTGCTTTTTACTTTTATTTTGAAAAAAAAAACTCTTATGTTTGGGCTGGGGCTCATTGATTAAAGTGCTTGCCACATAAGCAAGAGGGCTGGAGCTTGGATCCCCCAAACCCACATAGGTGCCTGGTGGGTGTGGCAGCCAGCCTGTTTATAATTCTGGCTTTAGAAAGCAGAGATAAGGGATTTTCGTAACAAGCCAGATCCATGAGCTCTGAGATCCTGCCTCCAACAATAAGACAGAGAGGCAATGGGAAAGATTGCAGATATGAGCTATAAGTTTCCATATGAATGTGTTTGCCCACATATACACATGAATGAATTCATACCATACACATATGAAGAAGGAAAAGAATTGAGAAAAGGTCTTGCTATGTAGCTCTGGCTGGCCTAGAACTTGCAGTGTAGACAAGGCTGGCCTTGAGCTCACAAAGATCCACCGGCCTCTGCCTCCCGAGAGCTGAGATTAAAAGCCTGCACCACTGCACCCAGCAAAAATCATATATTTTTATGGTACTTGAATTTTGATTAAAATACTTAACAGAAAATGAGTCCTAGTCGGAGTTTCCTAAAATCTATGTCAACATTGTAAATTTTATCTAAGGACATAGTGACTTAGTTCTTTATGCTGTATATAGGGGACATCAATATATGTGATGTTTTGTAGACTAAAGACAAAGCCTCGCTGTGCCAATAGTTTGACATGTAGTTAGTGTGCCAGCTGTCATCAGTGCCTGTCACACCATCATCTCAGAAGTAAGGAAAAACAGCTTAGGTAAACTAGCTCTTTTAAAAAACCTTCCACTCAAGTGTGCAATTCTTGCCATGTTTTCTCTAGGTAACTATTTTGAAATTTGATAGATTTATTGCCTGTAGCTCTATCCAAAAGTATATAAGACACACATAAAATGCTGATGTTATTAGGCACAACTATCAAGATGTTTCTTCTGATGAGCATTACTTTAAAAATAATGATTGACAAAAATATTTTTGCTGTCTTCATTTTCCTTATGTTTTGCAAACTGAGAGTATAGCTGCTAAGTATCAGAACAGAAAATAATGATTTCTGCCTACTCATTGTCATTGATACTTTGACAATTATCACAATCCACATGAATGATGAATATCTTCTTTGGTAAAAACCGTCAGCTAGACTTAGAATTAGCTTTGACAGTTTAAAGACTGTACATAAATGATACTTGTAAGGGAAAATGTAAGGCTTTATAGTAAGCAAAGCAGATTATCATATATATTCAAAGCAAAGAAGATTATCATATATATTCAAAGCAATACTAGACTATGGATGGATTATTGAAGCTCTAGGCTCATGCACATTTATCTTTTAGCTGTTTACAATTCTCTAAAATTGACTTGTAAAAAACAGGTAGCAAGAATCTGGCATAGCATTTTGTTTTGTTTTGTTTTGTTTTGTTTTAGGCAGGATCTCACTGTGTATCCCTGACTGGGCTTGAACTCCTTATGTAGACTGATGTGGCTAGGTAAACACACGAAGCTCATCCTGCCTCTGCTTCCCAAGTGGCAGGCTTAAAGGCCTGGCCTTCCATAGTCGGCATTACTCGTCACCACAAAATATGAAATATTAGATTATATAATATTATATGCTAATGAAATATGATTGATCAATGTCCCACTTCTGCCCCTTGCTGTCAGGCTATCCCGAGCGTTGTGAACTTGAAACCCCTGAAATCATCTCCTGTATGATGCTAGAAAGAACATTTTTGAAATCTTATGATTATACAGCTTTTGGAAAATAAGACTCAGGATTCATGTGCTATGGTCATGCAACAGGAACCAGAGTAGTGTTAAAGGAGCTGTGTCCCTAAAATGTGTCCTACTGTCACAGCCTCTGGAAGCCAAGTCTGAAAGCTGACTTGGCCAAAGCATGATATATAGATGGAATTAATAATGACATTGAAAAGGATGTTAGTTGTGTATCATTTGAATATGGAATTGACAGCTTCAGTCAAAGAATCACAGACTTCTTCCATCTTGAGACTGAGGGACCCCAGGCAACATTTAATGTAATTTGGTCTCCAAAGAGCACAGACAAAAGGTGCTAGAAATTATACTGGAATTGAAGATGCCTTTGATTTTTTTCTTCATGATATTTAGTTAGAACATTTTATGGCAGCCAGTGTCCCCTGCAATCAGATAGGCACTGGATAGAGAGACTACCTCAAGATTGGCATTAACATCAGGAAACTCATATTAGGTATTCCATGGAATGGTTGGGATTATACTTGGTGCAATGTTGGCACCATGGCAAAGGCCCCCTTTTTGAGGGGGGTGGGTTTTTGCATTGAATCTGCAGGATGTGAGGTGTCCTATAAAGTGATCATGAAGCAAGTAAGCAGTTGTGTTTCTGGAAACAAATGAAACACCAATTAGAAAGCTCTTCCTTGTAACTGCCAAGATCCTGCGGGCCATTTCCATCGAGTGCCGTATATAAACCCCCAGAGCATTTCATGCATCAAATGCTACAGCTTACAGGGCACTGGCTTGTGGAATGCAAATTGCCTTACTATTCAGGAGATGCTCTTGGCACACAGCGAAGCAAAAGTGGGACAGCCAAAGTTATGTTGGAGATGAAGATCTTTTGTTAGACTTTTAAGACATAAGAATTATCTGTAGAATGGATCTAAATTCTTGAAGGAATAAAAGGTATATGTTTTTGTCATGTTGCTGTAACTTTACTTAATACTATACTCAAGAAACAGACAAAGAATAAAAAATAAAACAGTTAGCAGGAAAAATGACATCCAGGTTGTTTATGTATGTGTTTATATGTGTGCAGCATGGAGGCCATAGGATAGTGATTCTCAACCTGTGGGTTGTAATACCTTTGGGAGATATCCTGCATATCAGATATTTACATTATGATTTATAATAGTAGCAAAATTAATGTTGTGAAGTAATTACAGAAATAATTTTATGGTTGGGGGTCACCACAACATCAGGAACTGTATTAAAAGGTTGCAGCATTGTGATGATTGAGAACCACAACCATAGTGCCAGGTGATGTCTTTCTTACTCTCTCTGCACCTTATTTTTCAAGACAGGATTTCTCACCAAATTTCTAATCCATTAATTAGCTAGACTGGCTGGCCTGTGAGCCCCAGGGATCCTCTTGTTTATTCCTCCCCAGCATTGGAGTTCCAGGCCTGTGTTACCCTGTCCAGCTTTTATGTAAGGGCCGAGGCTCAAAACCAGCTCCTCATGTTTCAGCAGGCAGCAGACTACCCACTATGGAATTTCCCATCCTCTCACTACATATTGCTATGAGAATCATATATATATATATATATATATATATATATATATATATATATATAAATTGTGCTTTCCTGGGCTTGGCCTTTTGTGGGAAAACTTCATAAAGAAAGATTTAGATTCAGATGGACTTTAGACTGATCCAATCCAAATGGAGGAATGCTAATCCATAAAAGTAAGAAAAACCAGAGGCCATTCCCTTCCCCAGGCTTGAAATGTGGAGACATTCATCAAAAGAGAGCATACTGTAAGAGAAGCGAACTGGTTCAGAGGTTGGGTAGGTATATCGAAAAGTGTGTCTAGAGCCTTTTAATACCTTTCTTGTTGTATGCATCTGAAGATTTACTGGCTAGCTCATGACCAGAAACTGTGGCTCCTTTTGACACTAAGTATCAATAAAGAAGTCATGGAATAGCTGGAGACATGGATTATTTTATTTGCAAGTCTCCTAAAGGTAAGACACATTTTTAGGACACTAACAAATGTAATCTGTAACTTCTGCCCCTTCTCTCCTAGCAGAAGTGTAGGGAACGGTTCCCCATCACTCTGCTTACACTAGATGTTCAGGGTATCATCTCTCTTAGCTCAGGTTCTGAATAGGACAAGGATTGGGCTTGTGTGTTATTCAAACAAGACCTAGGCAAAATCCACAAAACATGCATACAAAAAATATCCATCAAAATCATACAGTGGGAAACACATCATCACTGCCCAAAACCAATCTGTGAAGCTCTGGGGCTATTTGGTAGTGCCAGAGATTAGAAGGCTGGGCCTTGACTTGGCAATTGCTCTGCCATTAAGCTACATCCCCAGTCAAGCACCTGGATCTTAATTAAATCCTGTCTTTCTGTTATTGACAGGATAAACTAGGGCACACAGTATGATGCCTATGAAAAATCCTGCCTCCCTCAGCTCCCATTCAATTCCTGGGTACTAGGTGGTGCTAGGGTACCTTAACTGTGGTTCTTAGGCCCACCTACTTGTTCTTTTACACAGCAAGCCTCACAGGCTTTGGGGGGGCTTCCTGGACAGCTTTTGTGACCCCTTCCATCTATTTATTCTTCCTAACTTCCTTTTAGCCAAAGATGAAGAAAAGAAGGAAAAAAAAATTCCTCTTGATTCCAATTCACTCACTGCCAGGCACCGCCCTGTCCTTCAAGTGTAGTTCTGTTCTCCCCACAATAAAGCTTGATGGAGCATTACCTTTGGAGACTGAATCATTACCAGCCAAAATATTAGTTCTTTTTCTTAATATTCAAACCCTGCCTCTAGGAGAGAGGAAATATTTGTATCCCATTATCCCCTGCAAGACAGAAAGGAAAGAAAAAGCAAAACAGTTGGAGTTTGCATTATTACAATAGTCACAAAATTGATGCCTTGACACAGAAATATGCTTGATTAGGAGGTTTGACGCAGTGGAAAATTGGGTATTGGAGCTAAAAACTCCCCTAAATTATCCTGTTTTTCTTAGGTTCAGAATACAGAGGAAATAGTATTCTGGTCTAGAAGTCCTTACACAAATTGTTTGAGGTCTAATGCACATTCTGAAGTCAAAACATTTGTAGGCGTTATACTGGCAACATAAATGCATACAGCCTATAAGAACATATGGGACTTCCTGAACATCCAGTCAGCATTCTTCAGTCAAAAGCATGTGTGTGTGTGTGTGTGTGTGTGTGTGTGTGTGAGAGAGAGAGAGAGAGAGAGAGAGAGAGAGAGAGAGAGAGAGAGAGAGAGAGAGATTACAAACATGAACATTGATGTTTTACAGGACAAAGACTCTGGATGTTCTCTTGTTAATTAAGATCAGATTTTGCTACTTAATGATTCATGTGAGACTTTATTTTGCTACCAAGTAAGTTAAAATTATTTCAGATTTCTAGAGTTTTCTGGATTTTGGAATTTTGGGTAAATCACCTTGGCTTTTTCTTGAACTTTAGGAAATCAATTAAAACATTCATTATCTATTTAACAAATAGATTTGAGACACAAAATATAGATGTTGCAAAGATTGCTCCTATTTTTATTTATTTAACAATTGTAGCTATACCTTAAAGTTGTGTATGTAATTTCATTGTGCTGTGAGTATGATCTGCATAATATAATATCAGATCTTTAAAATTGTTGAAGCTTCTTTGTAGGTAGCATATAGGTGGGTGTTACAAACTTCTTATTTAATCTGGGTGATGGTGGTGCACACCTTTCATCCCAGCATCTATGAGGAAGAGGCAGGTGGATCTCTGAGTTCAAGACCAGCCTGGTCTACAGAGTTCCAGGATAGCCATGGCTATACAAAACAAACAAACCTTGTTTCAACCACCCAAATAAACAAAAATCCATGAACAAAAACAAAAAACCCAAACCCAAAACCAAACCAAAATAAGACAAAAGCACAACCAAACAAACAACACCCCAATTATTATTTATATTAAGCTATTTATTCTCAGAGTAGTAGTTGCATTATTTTTGAACATCGTCTATGCTTATTTTAAATCTCATTCTGTTTACTGCTTGCTTTGTTTCTGTCTCAGACAAGTGCCTTAAAGAACACTCTCTAAACTATCAGTTTCTTCCTGGAATTCTGAAGTTTATTTTCTCTTCAATAAGTGTCACGTTAGTTAATACTTGACATTTCATGACTTTCACAAGAATGAAATATTTTTCTTTGTCTTGTTTGTCTGGGTCTCCCTCTCATCCCCCCTCCCTACTCCTCTCCTCTCATTTTGTTTATTTGACAGGATCTCTTGTAGCTCAGACTGATTTTCAACTCACTGCATAGTCAAGATGACTTAGAGCTCCCAGTGTTTCTGTGTCCTCCTTTCCATCCTGGGAGTAGAGACATTTGCCACCACCCCTGACTTACATTACACCGGGGAGCAAGCCAGGGTCTTTTGCATAATGGGCAAACCCTCTACCAACTTATTTATACCTCAGTCCACCTTCTCACTCTTTTTCCTCCTTTCCCTTCCTTTTTGTACTGCCCTCCCCTTTCCCTCCCTTTTCCTCCCTATTCTTCCTTTTCCCATTTCACTTCCTATTCCTGCTCTTCCCTTCCATTTCCTTCCAATCTCTTGTTTTTCTCTTATGTGCCATTATGAGAACATTATGCTTATGCTGTTCTCTGTTTTAAAATCTGCCTGTGTGTTCTTTTGTTTAAACATGCACATTATGACATTATGTTAATTTGGTTTTTCTTCTATAAACAGAGCTTGATTAATTTGAAACTAACTTGAATTTTTATCATTCATATTTATTGTAATTACTGATGTTTAGAATTATTTCTGTCTTCTCAGTGAAGATTTCAACTTATGATTCTCATCACTTCTTATTAATTATATTGCTTATAATAAATCTAGGTTTTCCTCCCTTTATTATAGTGTTAATTTTTTCCTCAGACTGGAAATAAGAGGAAATAAAGACCTCTCCCCTTTCATTACATCACTGTCCAGAGTACTAGGGACACTTCATAGATGACCTGGTAACCTAGAGGAATGTAGCAGTTTTCAAACTTTTCTTTACTACTTGGTTTGAGGGGAGACACTGTGAAGTTGCATGAATATTTGCAGATATTTTGCTTATTAGAAATGATATTCTTATACATATTTATTTTTACTTTATTTCCTTATTCCGGAAAGACATTTTGTGTTGAGAGCAAAGTTCTCAAAAATGCAAAATTATGAATCTCATAGAGGTAGTTAAATAAGATTTTATTCTAACTACTTATTAAGGATGGAACCAATAAGATGTTCAGGAAAGTTCCACTAGCATTCAAGAAAATATATGTTTATGCCATTTAATAAAATTGTGTTAGAATGAATTCTATTTGCTTATTTATTGTTTGTGGGTATGTGTGTGCGCACAATCACGAGTTCTTACATAGAGACAGGCGCACACACTTGTTTATGGTGGTTAGGTCAACCACCATGGCAGTCATATTTACTAATAACTGTATTTCTATATAATTTTATACACTTATTTACCAATAAGTACCAAATGGTAATTTCTTATTGCTATCCTTTGACTTTTACTAAAAGTATTCTTCTAAGGGAATAATTTTTGTTTTTCATTTGTTTAAGTATGAATGTTTATATTCACTCCTAGCATCATTTTAATATTTAAATTGTTCAAAATTTGCCAATTTGACTCTTGTCAAAGCTGGCTACA
The DNA here is from genome assembly GCF_003668045.3 of Cricetulus griseus. Taxonomy (NCBI): domain Eukaryota; kingdom Metazoa; phylum Chordata; class Mammalia; order Rodentia; family Cricetidae; genus Cricetulus; species Cricetulus griseus. The sequence goes on from NW_023276806.1 coordinate 220,308,928, forward strand.
GCGATGCTTACATATAAGTATTTATGTAAGTTTTTTCATGCTTTCTATCACACTGTGATACTCCAGGCTTATTCCATACTTTTCTCACTCCACGCCAGGTATTAGTTATTTCCTTAAATATCCTTGATTCCTTTCAATGGAGTATTTAAGTTTGAAACTCCCATCAGGCTATTCACTCAGGCTATTCAAAAGGGTCTACTTCTTCTAGATTATTTTAATGGCTGAAACTAAGAAATACAGGCTTGTATAAATACACACATACATATTCTACACACACACACACACACACACACACACACACTCATTTGAGTGCATACAAATGCATTCACATGCACAATTGTAATGAGCCAATTCAGAACTTTTTCTCCATTTCCCTTTTTGATGTTGCTGCTCACCCTTCAAATATGGGGACTCTGGCTCCCATCATTCATATGCTACTTCTTTTCTTGGGCATCTAATCTCATGGCCACAGTGGCTTTCTCTTTGATCCCTGGCTGCATCTCCTCTCCATGTTCTTGAAACCCCTCTTCACTGTCCCCCTCTTAAGTCCATCGCTGATCTCATAGCACCATAATCCTTTGCGTGCCAAGTGCTTTCCCCCCTCCTTTGCCTTTTTCCCATGGTGCCATCTCTAAAGAAAATAAGGCAAAAGAAAGAAAAGCACTAGAAAAATTTTCTTCATGTTTGGAAATTGTACTTTAGCTTTGATCTTTTCCCCAGGCAATGTATCATCTGGGTTAAGGAATTGCTCCAATTTTCCTTTATTTGGAAAACCTTTGCTGCTATCTTTTTTTTTTTGACATAGATATTCAGTTTTGTCTTTTCATTTACAGAAATTCTTTAATTTAGATATCAGGATTGAGTCTGCTTATTGTATTCTTAAAATTTCTCAGTAGTTTATGCTTCATTAACCTTGTCTTGATTTCTTAAAGGATTCATCAGCATTGTCTTCCTAGTTCAAGAACATACCCTGTAGGAGATGTACTGTCTCCTAGTCTCCTGACGAAATTGTGTTCAGAGAGAGAATATTTTGAATGTCTAAGAAGTTTAGCTTAGTATTTGAGTCACCTCTTCTCATTTCATAAGCACTTGGTTCTTGGTTTATGTACTTGATTAAATTCTTTGCTTTATTTTCCCCATAGCAGCCAATATACTTTGAAATCTTTCCTACTAACTCACTTCGTGGGTGTAAGTTCATCCCTGTGAGATGGTGGACTGAGTTTATTGACAATCTTTCATGTTGTTGCCATGGCTCGAAAAATCTTATTTGGACATTTATCTCTATGACAGAATTCCCCTGCATTTGGCTGGGACTGAGGCTGTTCCATTCTGGAATCCAATTTGACTCTATGTGGCAGTAATGTAGTTCTTATACAACAAGGCATAGCTGCAACACAGGCAGTATCGTCTTTCAGGATGCCTGTGCTGACTTCTTAACATAGTCGTTGTGACTGTGACACACTCCAGATAAAAAGGTCCCAGGGATTTCCTGCTTATAAAGACTTTCAATAATGATGGCTCATCACACAGCAACTCCTAAATTTGTGGCTTCAGTCTTGGCTAATTACAGGGGCTACCAGTCTTTCTTTTAGGGATATCTCACAGGATCACAGCTTCAATATCGAAGTTTCTTCCCATGTCCCACCCCCATTTCTGACTCTTACTTGGTATGGAAAAAAGACATATGTGTTTAGTCTGAATCTTAGAATCAAGATCTACAAAGGAAACAGTGCCTGTGTGAAGTGACTTTAAGAAGCAATGGCATTTTCTGCCCATGGCTTCAACACGTTTACATTGAACTCATTTTAATGTCTGATTCCAAATCCTTCTCATCCATAGACAGTCATATATAACACTATGTGAAAAGCATATTTCCTAGAAGACTGACTTTAGTATAATTATGGTTTGTTGATTCTATAACATGGGATTTTTGACCTCCTCTCTTAGTTTTTTTTTTCAAGCATACACTTCCTATTCATGTTTAATTCAACTAAATATTTCTGATGTTAAATAGTTTCTCTTGAAATACAACCAATGATTTTTGACAGGCATGTATTTAAAGGTGGGTCTATGGTTCTTTTTAAACATGTATCACTTTTGCTAATCTCTTCCAGCTTTAAGATGTGATCTATTTTTAAAAGTTTGGTGATTTCTAATGCCTTTAGCTGCATTTCAAGGAACCCTTTGCTTCTGTTATGACAATACAAACATTTCAACTTAGTGCATCTTCATGGGCCAACCCTTTTGAAGATCTTTTAAGTGAGAATCTGAATGGTGAATTTAAGTCCCTGTGCAAACACATAGTGCGCGATGCAAGCAAGCACAGGGTTCTTTCTTACTTGGATGCATTTGTGCACAGGCAGTGCCAGCTACATCATGATTTAATCTTCAGAGATTCCTGGGCATGAAGCATGAAAGGAATGCTTTTAGAGTCAAGGACGTATGGTGGTGTTGGGTGTCTGATATGCTGACACAGGAATAGTCCTAAGAAGTCCTGAAGCAATCAAGTCAGGTCACTTCCTTGCAGCCCGGTCTCTCCTGGATTGACATCAGTCTCAAGCTAGACCTGGAAGTAACTTCTCTAAGATTCCAGTCCAGAGGAATTGGGAGAAAGTGTTTCTTCCCCAAAGTTTCATGCAAATCTTGGGAACAAACTTGGGATGTGTGTTTCCTGACTGTGATTCCTGGTAGATATTGACCCTTATTAGTCAGGGACAGAATGAGGTGGTACCCAAAACATAGATTAGAGCTGAGGTGTGGTGAGATAACTCCCATGGAAGCTGCTGAGACCAAGTTCATGAGAAGAAGACAGATGTTGGGAACTAAGAACAATAAAATGTCTCAGTCATGACTGGTTTGGGAAGAGACAGAAACGTGCTTTTGGGGGGTGTTAGCTCGTAGCTGTAAAAATTGGAAGGTGTCTGTTTTGTTACAAAAATAACCAAATTAGAAAGATGTTTGAAAGTCTCAGGTTTTCCATACTTACTCCTTTCTCCTTTCTGTTTATTTCATTTTTTAATATTTAAATTAGAAACAAGCTTGTTTTACATGTCAATCCCAGTTCCCTCCTCCTCCCCTCCTCCCCTGTTCCTCCCCAGCCCCCTATCCCATCCTCTTTCTGCTCCCCAGGGAAAGTAAGGCCTTCCATGGGGGAATCTTCCAAGTCTGTCATATCATTTGGGTCAGGCCTAGGCCCTCCCCCATGTGTCTAGGCTAAGAGAGTATCCCTCTATGTGGAATGGGCTCCCAAAGTCCATTCGTATACTAGGGATAAATACTGATCTACTACCAGATGCCCCATAGATTGCCGAGGCCTCCTCACTGACACCCATGTTCAGGGGGTCTGGATCAGTCCTATGCTCGTTTCCCAGCTATCAGTCTGGGGTTCCTGAGCTCCCCCTTGTTCAGGTCAGCTGTTTCTGTGGGTTTCTCCAGCCTGGTCATACCCTTTTGCTCATCACTCCTCCCTCTTTGCAACTGGATTCCAGAGTTAAGATCAGTGTTTAGCTGTGGGTGTCTGTAAGAACTTTTGTTTAGGGTCAAGAATAAAAACAGAAAAGCATGAAGTAAAATAGAACAAGTAATTGTTTCCTTAATTGATTAAAGTACAGGTGAGAGTTTTAATTTATTATGACTACCTGCAAAACTGTAACTACATTGCTCCACTTGATTGGAAGGTAAATAAAAGTTAAAACATCTGATTTGCTACCATACTGGGCATAAGCCAAAGAATGTGATTTTTCCTATAAATCCTGCACATAGAAGACTGTTTCTTTACTTTTATTTTATTTTTTTAGTAGATTTCCACTACTCTTGTGTACTGATCAACCCAGTGACATAAAATGCTGTAAAAACAGGATTGTAGTTGTACAATCCAGCCTTAACATTGACTTAGCACAAATAAAAGCAGGGTAATTGAGTAAATACAAGTATATAAGCAGCTGCTGGCTGTCTTAACCAGTGGTGATCTTGGCCTTTGCCCTGCACCCCTATTCCAGCACAAATAGGCAGAACTGAATTGTTTCCAGCTGGGACACATTATCCCAGGGGGCTGCAATGCTGTTTGGGAGCCAAGGCTCCTCTCCAGCCTTTACAATAATAAACAGGAGGTGTAATCTGCCTTAAAGGTATTAAAGGTTCTCAAGGATATAAACCAGCTCAGGGTAGTGTCTGGGATGCGTGGAGAGAGCTTTCTGGAGAGAACATTTTGGATCCATGTTTTCTGCAGAGCAGTGTACTCATGGGGGTTATTTCTTCCCTATGTTTCTGCTCATAGATAACCTACCTGCCTCAAAGGACATCTACTTCTGGGCACGTGTGTGCCAGTGACCTAAAGATACAAGCATCTTTCCTTCTATCCTGCTAGGGGGAATAAATAGAGACTTGGCAGCCACCGTGAAGGCTGCTGACACCTGCTCCGGGCAAATCCCAGACCAAAATGCTTTCTGTCTTCCTTGCATGTTCTGCACGAAGGAACTCAACTTTGTTTATCCTTCATCCAACTGGGAGATCGCATTTCATGGCCAGCTGGTTCTCTTTGAGGCAGAATTTGGCTCCTTAAATATAGCACTGGTCTAAAGAAATGTTTAAGCTTGTTTACCAAAAGACATAAAATCACTTTTTCATGATAGTTTCCTTAACTTTTCACTAGTGTAATTGGAGCTAGTCACAAGCTTGTGGACACCTCTTGCTTTATTTTTCCCATTCTGAAAAATATACAAGGGCCACGTATTTTGTTACCATTGCTGAAATTCCTTTTGCATTTTTCAGAGACCTTTCTTGAGATTGTGACTATTACTTTAACGTGTTTAAGGTCTCCAGTTAACCTAAAGATCTTAACTAAGTTGGGTGAGCCTTTTTCTTGGGATTATATTTCCTTCTGTTGCTCTGTAGAACTTTCCACACTTGTTTCTGACTCCTCCTCACTATAAATTTGTGTGCTTAGAATTCAAAATTTAAGTTTCAATAAAAAAAAAAAATCTTAAGAAAGCTCTCCCCAAAGCCTGCTGTGATCAGCCTGGTATTTTCTGAATGCCTTCTGTGTAGAATGTTTTCTGTTTTGCCTGTTGTTTGTATGAACAAGATGCAAATAGCTTTGACTGATCTGTATTACCCTTTCTGAATTAAAACAAGCATCATAACATCACCCCCTTTCAAAAATCTTCCATTATGGGTTGTTTTGACATTTCCGCTGCTCATTTTCACAGAGCCCTAAACTGTCACAGTGAGCTCCAGACTCATGACGGCAATGGACTCAGATGTGACAAAGCTTCAGACTGTTTCATTAGGGCCAGTTTGCCTGGTTTCACATAAAAAAGGGAGCTGGGAAGTGCCAGTCCCAGCAGATCAGAGAGCAGCCACCATGAACCAAGCTAAATGAGACACCTCTGATTTCTCGGGCATGACTGAGATGGATGGGCCACAGCTGAGCTCTGTGGACACATAGCAGAGATTCTAAGCTGCAGGGCTTTGGAGTTAGGTTGTCTGAGTTCATGACCCACACATCCCCAGCAACTCACTATGTTCTCTTGAATAAGTTCCCTTAACATTTCTAAGCCTCAGTTTCCTCATGTGAAAAGCAGAGATAATAATAGTGTCTAGCTCACAGAGTTGAAGTGAGGATGGAGTGAGCTCATGCATTGGAGGACACAGGCCAGGTTTGGCACCAAGAGAACACTCTGTGAATGTTAGCTGTTAAGTCCTCCTGTTGGCCACAGCCACCCCTGACTCCAAGCTCCCAAAGCTCTTGGCATCTGTAAAGCTCATGCTGGCACTCAGTCATGTATCAGTTCCTTCATGGCTGTTTACTGAGGCAATCTTAACTCCCTAGATTGCTGAATGTGGCTTAAATAGTGTTTGAGAGACTAGACTGCCCGTGTTAGCTCAGTTCACAACTAAATCAACTTTTAAACAATATTTATTCAAGTTCTAGGCTAATATTTAAAAAGCTCAAGGAATTAGACTATATGTGTGTGCATGCGCATATATATATACATATATATTAAATTTTATTTTAGTTATTTATTTTTGAGACACTGTCTTTCTATGTAGCCCTAGCTGTCTAGAATTTACTATGTAGATCAGGCTAGCCTTAAAACTCAGAGATCTGCTACCTTTGCCTCCCAAGTGCTGGGATTAAAGGCTTGTGCTACCACTCCAGGTTAGGTGCTCTATAAATGAAGAAAATTATTCAAGTTATGGAAGTTCTGTACGGGTCTTAATTGCTTGAATGTTATATTTTATCCAGAAACTCTCCATGTTTCTAACTGCACTGCTTACAAGAGACTAGCAGAAGAGGATGGTTCTAATGGGAGGGTTTAGATACCCTGTGAGAGGGGGAAAAAGGTAGGAATACAGGCAATGCCACTCCAGAGTCCCAGTGGATGCTGTGTAAACAAGTTTCCTTTGAATTTTTAGATTTCTGTTTCCAGTTGAGCTTCAGAGACCTGGAGGCTGGAATGGGGTACCTCCTGCTCCAGTGGCCCTTGCTCTTGAGGTACTTCCTGCTCCAGTGGCCCTTGCTCTTGAGGTACTTCCTGCTCCAGTGGCCCTTGCTCTTGAGGTACTTCCTGCTCCAGTGGCCCTTGCTCTTGAGGTACTTCCTGCTCCAGTGGCCCTTGCTCTTGAGGTACTTCCTGCTCCAGTGGCCCTTGCTCTTGAGGTACTTCCTGCTTCAGTGGCCTTGGCTCTTGAGGTACTTCCTGCTCCAGTGGTCCTTGCTCTTGAGGTACTTCCTGCTCCAGTGGCCCTTGCTCTTGAGGTACTTCCTGCTCCAGTGACCCTTGCTCTTGAGGTACTTCCTGCTCCAGTGGCCCTTGCTCTTGAGGCACTTCCTGCTCCAGTGGCCCTTGCTCTTGAGGTACTTCCTGCTCCAGTGGCGCTTGCTCTTGAGGTACTTCCTGCTCCAGTGGTGCTTGCTCTTGAGGTACTTTCTGCTTCAGTGGCCTTGGCTCTTGAGGTACTTCCTGCTCCAGTGGTCCTTGCTCTTGAGGTGCTTCCTGCTCCAGTGGCCCTTGCTCTTGAGGTACTTCCTGCTCCAGTGGTCCTTGCTCTTGAGGTACTTCCTGCTCCAGTGGTCCTTGCTCTTGAGGTACTTCCTGCTCCAGTGGCCTTGGCTCTTGAGGTACTTCCTGCTCCAGTGGCCTTTGCTTTTGAAGTACTTCCTGCTTCAGTGGTCCTTGCTCTTGAGGTACTTCCTGCTCAAGTGGCCTTTGTTCTTGAAGTACTTCCTGCTCCAGTGGCCTTTGCTCTTGTAGCTTGGAATGCTTAGTTTCTTTATCAATTTTTATTGTTTTTGTCATTGTTCTTTGTCTAAGCAGTTTTTCTTCTTAGCCTTGACTGAGCTAAACTGGAAGGTATGCCCTACCATTTGGCCAAAAGTTCTACCCAACTTTTGATTTTTGCCCTGCTTTCACAGCCTCAATAGAAACAAGAGGGACCAATAGACTGATTAGCCACAGGGCCACTGCAGACCACTGGGTACATGGAGTGGACATAAAGCCCAGGTCTTCATGGGGTATCTGAAGATAGATTCCATCCCATCCCTCCTCTTGGCCTTTCAGTATGCCCTGATTTTGAGGTTTTAGATTAATGAAGGGGTTGCCATTTAGTTCATTTCCAATGACTGAGCAAGAAAGGGGATGGTTCATCCATACTCCCCACCCCACAATGTCCTGTGTCTATTGTATTTGTCTTGGAGACTGAGTATATAAATGTATAGCTCAAATTGTCCCTGAAAGTGTCCCACACTGTTGTCTTCAAGATCTGATGTCTGGTATTACAGACTTGTGCTCTAAAAATCACAAACAATTAGTTTAATTTTTCTCTGTTTTTGCTTCTAAAATGGACGGAGAGTGCTATTTCCCATAGTCCTCTTTAGGTATTGCCCACGAGCTTGCTTCTGTTCCTGCAATTCCTCCTCTACACCTGTTGCCTTGAAGCCTGGTGTTGCTCCACTCAGGGCTTTGGCCATTTTCCCGACAGCTCAAATGTGCTGCTTGTTTGTCACAATGACCCCTCATCACCGTGTGTTTGCTTTTAGGCAGTCTTATCTGGAAATATGTAACCCGGGCTTTAGAAGCACGTGAGACATGTGGTCTTTTTCTTCTCCTTTCTTTTCTTTGAAGATATAATATAGTCACATTTCTCCTTTCCCTTTCCTCCTTCCAAATGCTCCCATATACTCTCCTTTTTCTCTTTCAAATTCATGGCCTTCTTTTCCCATTAGTTGTTATTGTATCACACACACACACACACACACACACACACACACACACACACACCCACGGCTACAGAGATGCCTTAGTCATTAAAGGCTATGCTTACAACCTCATTTAGTGGTGGTAATTTTATTGCATGTTGCAGTGTTTTTAGTTGTGATTAGTCCTTCAGGTCTTACCTTTTCAGTTTTTAATCACAACTAAAGGGCAACAACAGCTGCTAGAGTTAGGGTGCCAGACATTTGAAGTCATTTTCTTTGTATGAAGTGGCTCCATTGAAAAGATGGAGCTGTATAAGTTGAGGTTGCCACCCGCTGGCGAAAATAGAGCATTTACATTTAAATGAGTAACTGGGGCTGGGGAGTGGGGGCTTTCTGTTTCAGAGTGTGAATTTGCATGTTGAAATTCTTTCAAAGACTGGTTTCAGACTCCCCTGGAACAATAAAGAATTTCACAGTCAGGAGCTTGGCTGGAAGAATAAAACAGTCACTATTAGGAAATCATTTAAAGAGTTGTGTTTGCATCTCCTTGAACCCCTACAAACTTAGAAAGTGAAAAGTAGTTGCGGAATTAAAAAGGCCACAGTGTTATATCAGTGGTTGCTACTGAGTTTTAAGATGAAAGTGGTTTCATTGCTTCTCTCTAATTTTGTGACTTGTGTATGCCTGATGTAGAAAGCTTATGTCACGTTAAGAGGAGCAAGAGCTGAATGTGTGTGTATCAGTCAAAATGTACGCCGTTAATAACGGTATTTTATAATGTGTAAGAAAAAAGCACACAACCTTAAATCAGAGCCACATTGAGACAGAGAAAAGGAACAAAGCCCAGGAGTGAGCTGCAGTTTTCATCACTCCTCCGGCACAAATCAAAATTCAAATGCACACATAAGAATTTATGATGTGACAGAGACGCCAAGTCAACCTATGCAAGATGCCCACTTCCTTGGTGTCACATTCCAAACACTTTCCAGATGTGACGAGTTACAAATTAGACGGATAGAAGCATACACACGAATGTTTAAGCAAAGCAAAAATGCTAAGGAAAAGGCAAAGAAAACTTCCTTGTGTGAACATCACCCATGAAACAAATGAGAAAATGAGAAAATAACCTTTGGAGGCCAACTGACAAGACAAAAAAAGACATCTCTGCAAAGGGCCTGCCTGCATTTGAAAAACATATCTCACCTCACAGACAACCAGGTATATGCAATACACACACACACACACACACACACACACACACACACACACACACACACACAATTATCTATAAAAATGGCCAAGGCTTTAAATATTTCCTTACACTAAAGGTTGTAAAAAAATATTTCATTTTATATAATGAGGTTGGAATTTAAATTTTTCCTTAACATAAGTACAATAACATGGACTATACAAACATCACAGTTTAGTTAATATAGGGTTTACATAACAATGCAGCTTACGCTCACATCTGTCTCCTTAGAAAAGTATTATTGAAAAATTTGAATAGTGATTTTCTCTATTATTAGTTATTGGTGAGAATTACTTCTTTATCATGCATTTATTTGGGGGATGGGTTTCAAGACAGGGTTTCTCTATGTAGCCCTGGCTGTCCTGGAACTCATTCTGTAGACCAGGTTGGCCTTAAACTCACAGAGTTCTACCTGCCTCTGCCTCCTGAGTGCTGGGATTAAAGGTATGTGCCACCACTGCCCAGCTCATGCATCTATCTTAAAGAACTTTTTGCAACCAATATTCTAAATATGTTAACTACTTATTAAAATTTCTTTATAACAAGCTAAAATATGTATGGTTTGTTATTTTGATAACTTTAAAATTTGTGCATATGTTCATCTATTTTATTTTATGTATCTTGTATATTTTTATGTATATTTTATTTCTATATATATGTAGACTTTTGCATGGTTATCTATGTGGTTATATTTTAATGGTTGCTAGTGTTGGCCATAGGTTAGAGGTGGCTAGAGATTATTTTCTTCATCATTCATTTTGTAATTATTTTGTTACTATTAAACAAAAATGTGATATATATATATATATATATATTAATATCATCACTTGGATGATATTTAATGGCATGAAAATTTTCCATCACATTAGTAATAAGTCAGAACAACACACCACAATATACATAGTTTGATTAAAATTTGATAGAATTAGAAATTCTTGTCTACTTTATGTGTATATAGAAATATAGCTTTAAAGATGGGAAGGGTACGTTCAAAGATTTTAACTTGGATTTCTGTAGTATGAACATAGTGACTTTTTCTTTGTTCATTTCTAACTTTTTACTTAGAAATACTTAGTAACATTCATAGGTGTATTAAGATAGCATATATTTTTGGTTGTGAGCCTAGCCTTTAACGGCTGAGCTATCCAGCCTGGTCTCCAGAGTGAGTGCCAGGATAGGCTCCAAAGCTACACAGAGAAACCCTGTTTCAAAACAAACAAACAAACAAACAAACAAACAAACAAAAAAGATAGTGTATATTAAATACCTGTACTCTATTGTGTTAGTTATGTTTCAGTTAAGCTGTTAAAACATAGGACTAGCAATAGCATATAAAGTAACTTTTGTCTACTTTCTTTACAAGGGAAAACACTAAAAAATGTAGTTTACATTCTACAAGTTGATGATTACTTCATATCATCTGTAGAACACTCCAGATATTTGAGCATCTTTCTTAGTGGCATTTAGCACAATAGCCAATAGGCACAGCAGATCTGTTTACACATATATGAATCTGCACATTCCTCAGAGGTAGGAGGTGGTGGTGGTATGTATCAGTACTTATGCATATATGTAAATCTCCAGGAAGAAATGGCTACCATGTTCTAGGAGCCACTGCTTTGTGTAACATGAAATGATTCATTTTCTTCCATCACAAGTTAGCAATTTCTTGTGAATGAAAAACTTGAGAAAATAAACAAGGAAACAACCTCATATCCAACAATTTCTGATTAATATACCTCGTGCTTTAGCAGTAATTTTATTGATGATGTGAACTGTTAAATAGTCCATCAGCAATGCAAATATAACTGTAATGTTAATAGAAACATAAACTTATTTTTCTCAAGCCACTCTAGAACTAAATTAAATAACACCTTTGACTTGAGAGAGCCAGTGTTTTCTGATAAAAGCTTTCAAATATCCGGCATGTTAAAAGTGTTGCTAGGGCTGTGAAAGATGATATTAGACAAAGAATGACACTGTCTCAATCATTTTTTAATAAAGGAAGACCTACAGCTCTCTGTGCAGCTGCACCCGCCTTGGCTTGACTAGTGGGCAACACTAATATGAGTTCAGAGATACAGAGATGTGACTGAGCAGTCTGAAGCCTTCTCTAGAGATGAGCCTGTGGGACAGCTGGCTGCATGGTCTGCTCTGCCTTCCCTGGGAGGCTTAGCCACTGTCTCCAACCAAAGCAGCCAAGTTATAGATAGATCCGAATGCACAGCACAGAGCTCAAGAGCACATGGGAATATTCACCCCTGAGGCATACCAGGAGTTGATTGTGATAAAAACTGCTTAATTATTTATTAGTAGTTGCTTTATAAATTACGCTGGTTTGACTGGAGGGTGTAAACTCTGAGGTGAGGGAGAGGAGAAAGGGCGGGGTGCTAGGCAGGGGCTGCTATGCGGCTGGAGTTGGTTTTGTTTTGTCTTAGCACGCAGGAGTCTGGAAACAAGCATTTTAAAAGTGGTCTGAAAGATCAGGTTTGTTTTCTCTAGATGGGTAATGGAAGACGGATCTGGAGGGATCGAGGGAAAAGAGTCCCTATGGACATCAAGTCCTGGAAGGAAAAGTTGAACAAGAGCTGGGGGCTGGGGGGAAGGGAGAGAAGCCCCCAAATACTTGTAACAAAGGAGGTAAGACAAACAGGCCAATATGGGATTTGATGGGATACGAGGTCCAGAAGGAAATGAAAGAATTGAGTTTTCTGCTTCAGAAAAAAAAAAAAAAATCACATAGTGCAGCAAGCAAATCCTTAGCCGATAATGAAATCACAGGTGCTGATGCCAATGAGAAGGCGGGGGGGGGGGGGGCGACATAAGTGGCAGGTTGACCTACTTTCGTGATGGAGACACATTGTCACTCAGAAATTTCATAAAAGCAGATTGTATGGACAAACACATAATGAACAATGACATGAAAACGACAGACAGAGCCCTCCAACGTCATCACAAAAGGCCAGGAAAACATAAGAACCTTTTAGTGGAGCGGATATCAGGGACAGGGACAAAGACGGAAACAATCGGGTTGTATTAATTGTATTTGTCCTGTTGCAATGGGGGAGATTTCCCTCGCTCCACTAATGAGCTCTGCTATAAAGGCATTCTCCTTTCACTTATCCACTCATTCCTTAGAAAAAGGTTTACTTTTTTTTTCCTTTCCAAGTAAATATGCAATAAGATCAAATAAATTTTGATGATTGCCAACAGATGGTGAGGGGCTCAACTTTGGGACCATCTGATCTTTTGCTTTTCGGCTCTTTCCGGCTGTTCTTTCTACTTAATTGCCTTCCCCTCACTTCCTAATCCCTTCCATGTAATTCTACACCAAGGTTGGGTCTAGCAGTCTCTATTAATTTCCCACGACCTCCACTGCTTTCTGATAAGATGTTGTTTCTTTGTAGCTGTGTTGCTAATGGCTCCAAACAGCCTGGTTTCTGCAGAAACTTTCAATCCTACTTGAACCATGTCTTTGGCCAATTTATCAATTCAGTTTAATGCTGATAATTTAAAACTCGCTCTTACAATTTAATCTTCATTGCATATCTGACACGATGGTTCAGCCACTAGTAATTTTTGGTAATCAAAGAAGAATTTTAAGTGACCCATCATTTAAATCATCCTCACGAGGCATTTATTTTTCCCAATCATAGAAATGGGAATCTACAAGAGTGATATATGTGTTTCAGCAAGAAATGGCCTCCTACATGAATGTGCCCATGCATCTTTAATAAATGGAAGAGAAGTACTGCAGTGGTGTGTGTCTCAATGCTATTTGAGGGCAGCATCTAAAGGCTAGGAGTTTATGGAAGCCTAGAAAGTACCCATTGAAAGTGTTTTCTATAGACTCCACAGGTCTGTTTACATAATTTACACCCAGATGCAATCTTTTTAGCCTCAACATGAACAATTTAATGTCCAGGTTCATGAGTGGAGATTTTCCCGTACCCTGTTCTGTTCTTTCTAAAGTCCTGTCTTGCTAAGGCAGAATAATACCATCCCACTGACTAAAACATCCTATGCACAGATGTGTTCCTGTACTTTTGTCTTTGTTGGGCAGTAAATTTTAATTACACCATTTTTCTTTTGATAGAGAATTGGCCCATGAAAAAACTACGTATTAAGCATTTATAATAAAATAAGGCTTAATGTTAAAGATACTGATGTTTTGTGAATGCTATTTAAAAACAATCATTTTTCTTTATAATGAATGTAATATATATTCATTTAATGCTTCTGAAGGCTACAGAAAGATAAAAGAACTCATTGTATGGCAGTATCCATTGTGTCATTAGTGATGATGGATATAAATGTTTTTGTATATATGCTTTCTGGGTTTTTTAATGCATATCTGTGTCAAACAATGTTTGGACTTACATTGCATATAATGAGTGATACAAATTAACACCACACACCATTCACACACACACTGTGTATAAGACTTGATTTAAATGAATTTTTTAAAATTCTACTTCTATTTTGCTACGGAATGCATGCGCTGGAATAAGTGTGAGATGAGCTTAGAATTTTGTTATTTTTCTAAATCAATTCCACTTTCTGGGTATGTCACAGTATGTGTATTTTATTCCAGTGACTATGATAGGATCCTAATATATTTGCAATATCCATGAGTCCAAACTACGTGTTTTCTGATGCTGATTCACAGAAGTGGTTATCCAACGCAAAAGGAGAACCATGTGGAAGTCCTGGCATCTAGTCTGAGATTTTCAGTGTCATGTTGACTGACTGGATAGGATACTTTTTCCTTACCATGTGCCAGCTTGAAAGTGTAAAGTCTGCACATGAAACGATACCATTGTTTATTTTTAGAACATGGCTATTAATTTTTTCCACATCATTAACTATACTTTGAGAACATTCAAAATAACTGTCTTGCTATCCATCATATGGCTTGCACACATCCACTTTAACCAGTCTACTATTATTAAGCATTTGGTTAATTTCCAAAAGGTTGGGATAAATAAAGCCATGACAACTGGACTGAGACATGATGCTAGGGTCAGATCTTATTTTTGCACATGTGCTTGAGGATGTCACAGGGTCATTTACTGAGACACATTTACCTCTCTATTGCTGGTAACACATAGCAAGGGTGAATGGTGACCTTGTGGCAGCCTAGTAGGCCTTGCCTTTGGTAAAAGCAGAGCAAGAATATGTAAATCTTTTTAATATAACCTTTTGGCTTTCTTTCTTTTTATTTTCCAGACCCTTTTGCCATCATACCTGTTGAGAGAGTTTGACGAGTATTTGGTCACAGCTTAGAGTGTATTTGCTGGGCAGGGGTGGGAGGTTGAGAGCTGGATGTTCTGGTTCCTTCTGTTGGCTTTGTGCTACAAATAGCTATGGCATGTCCCAAAGTTAGAAGATGCCTGTTTCTGTGCACATGCACAGCTTGTCTTCTGAGTGTAGGGTGCCCTTGGACAGCTGGGCTGGCCCTCGGCTGGGACTGCTTCCTTCTGAGCAGCCGAGGGGAAGCCAGAGTCATATGCCTTATGCCCAGCTCTTCATGTGGGCCCTGTGAGCAAACCACTTTAGGAAAAGCAGAGATTTACCACTCACCTAAATGCATTAGGGGGTGAAATAAAACCTGTTGTAAGTCTAAATTTTTTCAAAGCTCTACAGTGATAATTTCCTTTCCAGAACATTTGAACCAATTTATACTTAATAATTGTATACAAATGCACCTTTTCCTAAATTCTTGTCAGGACTATTTTCTTTCAAACAAGTATGAGTTGCCAGGCCGTGGTGGTGCATGCCTTTAATCCCAGCACTGGGGAGGCAGAGGCAGGCAGATCACGAGTTCGAGGCCAGCCTGGTCTACAGAATGAATTCCAGGACAGCCAGGGCTACACAGAGAAACCCTGTCTCGGAAAACTAAACAAACAAACAAACACAAAACAAACAAACAAAACAAACAAAAAAAGAAGTGCGAATTATGTTTTCTGTCCTTTCATACTTCCCTCCCTTCCTCCCTCTCTTCCTTTCTCTGTCATTCCCATGTATTCCTCTCTTTTAATCTCTCTGTTTTCGTTTCATGTTTCTTTGTCAGATGGTGTCATTCCTGTAGCCAAGGTTGACCTTAATCTTGCCCTCCGCCTGCCTCTGTGTACAAAGTGCTGGAATTACAAGTGCTCCCTGCTATCCCGGCCTGCTCTACTTAATACTTTAGTAAAGTATTCTTTTTAATAGTTTAGCCTTCCCCTTTCTTGTATTGTTCCATGTTCTCTGTGCCTGCCTAAAAAGCTCTTTATAAAACAAACAAACAAACAAAACAAAACAAACAAACAAAAAACCCGGCCATCTCAGACTGGTCTGTATGTTAGGACTTTACGAGAAGACAGGATGTTCACATTTGTGGACAGACGCCTTCTTCAGGAGAAGAAAGGTGGGAAGAGAGTGAGAAGGACAATGGGCAGCAGCTGAGTACAGCATATTTGAATTCAGTGGTGTTTCCATTTTATCCAGAACACTGTGGCTTTTGTAATGTAGCTGGTACTAGTGAGGTCGCCCAGGGCTTTCATAGCCTCACCTCCTTGAAGATTGCCTGTCTCGTGGCAGCTGCTACCCAGGTAGCCATGCTCAGTCACCTGTGGACTTTCATGAAGGGATGTTTACTCAAAAGGCACCAGTATAGGGGTTCCTGGGGCCTTGTGAGCTGAGACTGAACCCTCGTCACAGGAATTAGAGGATGGGTGAAGTTATCAACTAAGAGCTAATGGTAAAGAACAAATACCCAAAAAGCAGATGAGCTGGATTAAAGGTGTGGTTCGTGGACAATAGGGCTGAAAATTGAGTGTTGGTGCTGAGGAGCTCCCCTAAAGCTACATTACACATCTGAAGCAGAGAACCAGCCATGCTCCAGCCCCAGGCTCAGCTGGATGTCCTGTGCTCATTTCCCTAAGCATGCTCTGTCACTGAACTCCCTCAAGTGGGTCTCTGTTATCTATAGCTCAACAAACCTGATGAAACAGAATGATTCTAAGCAAAAGTTGGATATGGATTTGGGTATGGGTTAATATAACTCTGTGAACATGCCGTTTTTCTGTCATTTTCACGGCTAGTTCTCCCACTTAACAATAGCTCAGCATGAAATCCTTGAGCGCACTAATATCTGTATTTAGTTGTTAGGCAACGAAGATAAATCAAGTAATCTCCTGAAGCATATGGCTGAATCACACTTTTCTACATAGCATAGTTGTTGGTGGCTGCAGATTGTCAGATCGATGGTGACCAGCAAGTTGCTAGGCAACTTGAAAGACAGCAACACAGAGCACAAGCAGCTTCATTCTGAGATGAATTCTTCTTTGAAATGTTGGTAAAAACTGTGAAGGGCCTGACATTTTCTGGATTTTTAACACTAAGATATTAGCCTGCCACAGTTTAATAAATGCTGGCATAGACATGTGACTGTGGGGGTCACAGAGATGAAGGACTTTATTTCATGAAGACAAGGAATGTGAGCTTTTTGCTTGCTTTAGGCTTCTTTGCCCTCATGTCCCATGGGGACAATGTTGAGTAACCCAAGTGGAGGTGTCACAGTTGAGTAATACCTCACCCTGGAAGCTAAATCTTTTACAATGTGCTCTGAGCAAACCTGGCTGACGTGTCCAGGAGGGAGACGTTATCTTTGATATACTGGACAGTCACTTGTCCTTTGCTCTGGAGACAACACTATCTCTGTCTCCCAAGGCTCCTCACTATCATTATCTAAACATCTTTGAGCAGATAGTGCAGGACAGATGTCGTCAGTGCCTCCCCTGCTTGCAGAAAAATGAAGAAATGACAAACAGCCAGGGAGAATTATCTCTGAAAAAAAATGCTCTTTCTCTGGGTGTTTTTATCTTTGTAACCATTTCAAAGGTCGGTATTTGTTTCTGCCTGCCTATTTCCTTGTCGTCTATATTCTATTTATTTAAAAAAAACTATTTTGTTTAATTCAACAATAAGGTCATTTTTCTCAACTAGGCAGAAAGGAAAGTTAGTGGAATGACTAATTATTCTATAGTTCAAGAAGCAACCCCAAACCTAGCGATGCTCAGGGACCTTTGGTGTGGAGGCTGACAGCCACCTGTAGAGAGCTGCTATCCACATGTCTGCTCATCAGTGGCCCCACTATTCCCTGCCACTCTCCCCTCCCAACCTTAAATGCTCACAAAGGAGAAGTTGAATGATTCACCTTGGCTAAACTTTGTCCCTTGATTTACACTTAGCCTGGGAGTGCTGGTCATCAGCTCGCAGACTTAGTAAATCTGTCTGTTTCCTTTGAAGGGTTGATTTCATGGGAGTTCGGCGGTTTTCTCAGTTGGTTTCTTTTATATCTAGATTCATTTTGATTTGGATTTCATTGCTTATACAAGAAACAAGATTACTATTTTGAGCTTTGTTTCATTTCACTAAAAAAACTAATTAAGCCCTGATTTGCTTTGTATGTCATTTTCTTGACTGTCTCCTGCCATTTCCTAATTTCTTGGAGTCATTTTGTGAATTGATTTTAGCCACTTCAAGGGTTTGGGTGAAGAGAAGGGGCCTGTGGAGTTAGGAGGGAGATAGGAGCCTCAGCTTTTCCTGAATGTCTTGTTACTGAGTGGTTTGTTGTTGCAAGTAGACCAAGATAAGGATGGTTAAGCAAATGCTAAGTAGCTATTAGCTAGCCAGGTATCTTTGAGACCATTATTTGGGGAAAAAAAGTTACTTCTAAATATTTGATGTAAAGGAAATTTCAGTAATTCTAAAAAAAAAAAAAAAAAAAAAAAAAAAAACCAGGGCAGCCTTGTCTAAAGCTGTGTGTGTGCTAATTGGGATTTCCCCAAGATGAATTAATCAAACCTGGAGTGAGGACTAATGTTACCTTATCGTTCACATGCACGGACATACATGAGACTTCCCAAAGAAGAACCCTGAAAGTAAATTACCAAACAGACAATGTAATAAGCTAAAATTTAGACACTTAGTCATGCACTCATGCTAATTTTCATACTCCTTTGTAATTACCATTCCTCCTGACTGGATTAATTGGGTTTGCAATAAGTAATCACATTTGTAATACCGAAACTGTTCCAAAATTAATTGCACACATGTTCAATGAGCTGTTACATCTTCTTTTTTAAAAGCTGCTTAGACAGTCCACAATCTGAGAACAGTCCTAAGCATTTTGGGGAAGAGTGAAACAGGAGCATTGAAGAACGTGGGGACAACAACATGCCAGCATGCTTCCCACACTTTGATAGTCCGTGAGAATTACCTTGGTACATTCATTAATGATGTAGGTATCCTGGACTCACTCCAGAAATTCTGGTTTGAACAGTATTTGTTTGTCTGCAAAAGCCTTGCAAAATATTACTTACTTTTAGGGAAAAGGCACAGATGCAGACATCTAACTTGGCCAGTGAGTTGAAGGAGGAGTTCAGAGCCCTGTGGCTTTAGACTAATTTTGTCAAGATAGTTTGTAAATTATAATTGACAAAGGTACTATTAAAGACAATATTTTGGACCAATTAAATCATAATATGTGTGATATAAGGCAGCTAAATCATTTGCATTTTTTCTAACCTAAAATGAGACTAGAGTTTTTTTTTTTAACCACCCCCAAATCTATCCATCTATTTTAATGAATTAGTCTCAGGTTGCAAATCCCTCACAAAGGTGAGAATGAAGTAAGGTCTAGTAACCCCGCAAATCTTACAAAGTACATCGTTTGATTTGTGCATTGGTGAGAAAACACACCTTTTGGGCATCAGTTTGCCTTTTTCTCTTCAAAGCTGCAAAGGGCTTAGTGGAGTTAGCACTGTTTGTGATAGATAGCCCTCTCCTGCTCGAGACAGAAGAATTGAGGCTCCTTCTTATAATTTATAGTGTTCAGGTGGTTGTTATTGTGATATTTTAGCTGAAGGAAAATCTAAGGAAGCATGTGCACTTTATAATTTTAATATATCATGTTGAACAGTAACAGAGCAAATATTCATTGCCAGCAATCTGGAGAAACTTGTAAAATGAAAAATTTTGTAGACATTATCTTAGGCAGTTTTTTTTTCTTTTTTTTGAAGGTTCATCTGATTAGGAACAAATCTTATGGTGATGAGCAAAATAGTAAATGGAAATTTTAATTTAGTTACATTGATAGCAGTTTAGAAATTATTCCAGACCTCTGTATTATAAGGGAAAGTAGATCTATAATCAGTGATCGAAAAAAGCATGATGGAAATAATTATAATCAAATCGTCTATGTTTCTTTGAAGTGGATACATTTATAACATTACTCATATAGCCATGCAAAATGCCAGTGATAATAGGTGATTTAATGATGTTTAAAGCCCTTGAGTAAATTCATATAAGCCAAGAGAGTTCCCCGAGGACAGGAGTTTAATAATTATGATCATTTCTTGTGCTGATAATACTTGAGTTAGTATTTCCTCTGCCACAGCTTTAGAAAAATCAAATTGTAAAGCTTAAGTGTCAGTCGTTCGGCAGACATGTGTGGTTGCAGTGCACTGTGTGCAAGGGCTAGGCCTCAGTGAGCACAAAGGCTGTGTCTAAGTTCAGGGACGTTCTTTTCAAAACTGAATGTGCTCAATGGCACGTAGCAGTAATCAGTTTACAGCAAGTCCCTCTTTATGTTAGAAATTTTCCTTCTTATTTTTTTAAAAAAAAACAAACAAATTTTAAAGTGTGAAGATGGGATGGTTAGTATATTTTTTATATATTTAGTAATTGAAACTTAATGAAAGTCAAGTATGCTTTTATGAGATGGTGGAACAAAACTTAGCTGATTTGGGAGGGTTCAGGAATTTAGCAGGTCTCTACAGTAGGGGGAATTGATGTGTAATTGAAATCCAGATATGTTATCATTTCATCTCACTATGACCTAAGAGGTTGGTACCCTTTGGAAGGTGGTTACTACTTTTGACGGTGGAATTAAAGGTCTTGGGGGAAGATTCAGCCCTTGTGGGATAATGACTCAAGTGGTCCTGATGGTGGAGTGCCTAGACTTTACCAACCTGATAAGCAGCTCTGTGGTGCTCTGTCTTACCCTGTCAGGGCGGCCATCATCACTGTGCACACCGGTGTGCCGGCTTTTTACAGATGAAGATCATACGGCTCTACGTCTGAAGCCTTTGGTTATGTTTTTTTTTTTTTTTCCATTCTCTTCTCTCCAAAATAATCTTTGAGGCTTAGCCCCCATCCTCTATCCCTTCCCCTTGTTTATAATCTTAGAGATTGCTTGCTCATTTCAACTAACCACAACTTGGAGCAACTTCTGCAGAACCGGTCAGCTCTGCACCTAGAAGGCTTCAGCTGTCCTTGGGGCTTACATCTGCAGCTGTGTGGCGGCTTATCAGTTCCATGGGGGAGATAATTGACGGTCGATAGAGAAGGCTACTGAAATAGTGGGTAGGCAAGACTTAGAAAAAAAAATTCATGGAGGTACACCAGAAAGGAAGCTGGACAGAGGAGGTGCATCTGGGACAGGTACAGAAGAAAACATTTGTTTCCCTCGTTTGGAATTGCGTTTCCATTCAAATGGTGTGCGTTGGGGTATTCTACTATCCAGCCAGCAGGGGGAGCAGTGGACTTGAAGTGCCGTCCTCAGGGTAAAGTCCCTCAACTCGGTAGTGTCTTTGTCCGTGAGCCTATCTTGCCTCCTATTAACTGATTCCATTTGGAAAAAAAAAAAAAAAAGATTGTTGCTGTTTTCTTTTCACCTTTTTAATAGTTAATTAGGATATTGGTCACCACGAGAAACACTACACTTGAAAACAGCCCTCGCTTCAATGGTGACACATTTTGTATTTATGAGTTTATTTTAATACCTGGTAATTTTCAGTTTGAAATTTATCTTTCTGGAATCCATCAGGATCATTAATTCCGGCCAAAACTACCTTTATATCTTGGACTCAGAATAATTGTATTGTTTAGGAGCAGTCAGATGAGGAAACTAGGACACTAGACATTAAAAAAAAATCCCTGGATTATTGTTTTATAATCCAGTATCTTGCTGTTCTTTCCTTCTTTCTTTCTCTCTCTTCCTTTCTTTCTTCCTTCCTTCCTTCCTTCCTTCCTTCTTTCATTCTTCCTTCCTTTCTTTCTCTCTCTTCCTTTCTTCCTTCCTTCCCTTTCTTCTTTCTTTCTTTCTTTCTTTCTTTCTTTCTTTCTTTCTCTTTCTTTTTCTTTTTCTTTTTCTTTTTCTTTTTCTTCTCCTCCTTCTTTTCTCCTTCTTCTTTTCTCCTTTTTCCTCCCCCTCCTCTTCCTCCAAGTATTAGGTATAAACTACCAGCATTGTTCTTACAACATTGAAGCCTTTTTGTAGTGTGCTTGTTTAGAGTTAAATAATGAACATATTTTTATTTTACCTAAACAGGATAAACTAGCCATTGACCATTATTCACTTTTCTTTACAGAGGTTCTAGAGATAAGGTTCATTTTTATATGACAGAGGCTGAGGCTGGTTTGATCAAGCCTGTCTGGGTTCAGGACAAAGGTCTCACACCAGGAAGTGAAGGGACAAAAGAGAAACTCTGCTTTAATTTGGGTGGTGCTGTTTGACTGCCCCAGACCTCAGGTGAAGAAACATGCTCTGCAGAGACATTGTAAGGCACATGATTCTGAGCAAAGGGGCAGCGAAATTTGAGTTTCAGATTCAAGTCTCTCCCTAAACTGGAGGGCCAGGAGTATGGAACTCAATGAAGATGCTCATGCTAGTGACTAGAACACAGGTGATGTCATCTGTACTTTACGTGGGACCCCCATGTGTGCTCACTGGGTCTCCTAGGGCTCTGTGACTTGGGTAGAGTAGATGTGCCAATGGAAGTGTCCAAAAACCAGACTCTCTTATTTGTTTGTTTGTTTAGTATAGAGTGCTCTGTCCACAGGCCAGAAGAGGGCATCAGATCCCGTTATAGATGGTGGTGAGCCACCACGTTGTTGCTGGGAATTGAACTCAGGACCTCTGGAAGAGTAGCCAGGGCTCTTAATCTCAGCCATCTCTCCAGCCCCCCAAAAGCCAGAATGTTAACCCCATCTTCTCCTAAATAAAGAGGCTTTTCCAAGGCCTCCAGACTAGTAAACCCATGTTCTTGACCACTAATTGCTACTCATTTTTCCTGACCTTCAGTGGTAAGCCAGTCATTTTAGGCTGTCTACAGCCCCAACAATGCTGCAGTTCCTGGCGCCCCCTGATGGTACAGAATTGCTGAATCCCTGACCAGTCCAGGCCTGACAGAGCTAGAAACATATTTTAGTTACATTATCAGAGGGTCAGGGAGCTGAGTTAGCAAGTTAGCATTAGCTCTTGCCTATTGCTACTGTACTATCAAGATATTTCAGAACAGACAGAGAGCTCTGGAATGGTTTAGATACATCTATGTACAAAGAAGAGCTAACCTGGGTTATTAAACAGGAGTTTTAAGGCTGGTTTCAAGAAATGTGCTAATCATTTTCTCCCATTTTCCCTGATGCCACTGTCAAAGGAAAAGCCTTCCCCTAGATCAGCAGTTCTCAACCTGTGGGTTGTGACCCTTTGGGTGTTGAATGACCCTTTCACAGGGATTGCCTAAGACCATAGGAAAACAAAGATATTTATATTACAATTCATAACAGTAGTAAAATTACAGTTATGAAGTAACAACAAAAATACTTCTATGGTGCGGGGGTCACCACAACACGAGGAGCTGTATTAAAGTGTCTCAGCATTAGGAAGGTCGAGAACCACTGTTCTAGATGGATTGTTGTTCTGCCCAGAATGACATTTCCAACTTTTCTTATCTGTAATACAATTTCTGAACTTCCTTCTTAGTGATACTAGGTAGAACAGCATTAAAAAAAGTCTTTCTGCATTATAGATAATGACTGCATCCAGCATTGCTCATTGACTACATTACATTACAGTACCTTAAGCATCTTGATTTTAGAATTTTAAATGACTTGATTAATATCCCCTCCCAGGAACAACCCTCCCTCCCCATGTGCCATCCTCTTCTCTCACACATTTACTCGAGGTAGAGGTGGCTAACCTTTGTTTGGCAAAGGGTCAGAGAAAGTCTTGTGAAGAATCAGTTAGAGCTGGTGATTAGTCTGGAAGAGAGAGGACTGATCGTGGGAGGGTCAAATCTTCAGGACATAACTCCGTGGCTACTTCCTTAGTCCCAATTTTAGGAATAGTCATGGTGGACCTGCTGAGTTGGTAAGTACTGGATTGTTCTGGTATGTGGCTTCTAAAGCAGAAGCATTTAGCCAGAGAGGTGAAATGAAATCTGCAAAAGAACAATTACCACTGTTTTATTTGAGAGCCTCTAATTTATTAATGGTGTCCTGTTACCCTCACATGGCACCTTGTCTGAAATACCATCCATCCATCCATCCATCCATCTATCCATCCATCCATCTATCCATCCATCCATATTGAGATGCATCTTAGCAACTGAGCTGCATAGGCCTTAGGGACACTGCTGTCAGGCTCAGCTTTGTTCATCCTTCCTAGTGTTTCTCAGAGGGACTCATGCCAGGGACAAGACAAGCTTTCCTTGCTCTCCTCAGGAGAAACCGAGTGGGAGAGCAGGAACCTCATTCCTAAGATGACCACTTTTCCGTCAACATTGTTATGGTTTGTTGGCTACTAATTTATTTTGAGATAATTTGTTGTAAATGATACAGGTCCTAGGACTATATCATAGCAAATTTGGAAATGTAGTAATTAAAAGCCATGACTTTCCTAAAGTAACCCAATCTTAGTATTTTTACAAAAACATTTAATATATCTGTAAAGACAGGCTTTTAAAAGCAGGTTTTCTTTTGCTTAGTGATCCTTATAACTGTTACTAGGATAGCAAAACTTTATTTAGCTATTATTGTGTTATTATCTTAAATACAATATTTTTCTCATCATTGTCTATTAGATGTATTATCTATTTGCTTCCTCCTTTAATGTTGTGATGCATTGGTGATGGAGTGATTACTCAGAGACCAAGAGCTTGGAATCAGTTGACAGAGGATGCCCAGATTCTACTATTCTGACATAGTATTTGTGCCACAGTTGGTACTCATGAAATGTTGGTTTACTTACTCAGATCATGAGCAGAAGCCATAGCAGAAGCCCTTGCTATTTCAATTACTAGTTTAGAGGAGTGTTAGCACTTTGATGACAGGTTTTTTTTTTTTTTTCATATTGTGTGATCGGATGTATTGACTTGCTCTTGTCAGACACAGAATGTTAGAGACATCAAGGGCTCTATGCAGAGACTTTAGGGAATGGTTTCCTACTCAGCACAGAATCACAAGTTCCCACGGTAAGTACAAGCACTGACTCCTCAGGAGACCTGGACTTGGTGGATGAGGAGTGTACATCTGTACCTAAGCAAACACCTCAGTGATCAGATTCTAGTGGCGAAGGGAGGGGGAGAGGCCTCAAGTTGATGTTACCATTTGGTTAGCGGACCCTGCTAACTTTTTAGAGTCAATGTTAAAGTTTTCCTCATGCTCAGTCTTGTGCTTTTAAACAAATTGAATCTTGAGATGACTTCTAACAGGAGGCAAATATTACAATAACAATTACGTTCTGCAACAGGGAATAAGTTCTAAATGAATCTTAACATTTTACTTGACACATTACTATGTTTAAGTATGTTAAAGATGTCATTGGAAGGTGCAGGGGAGGAAAATGAACTTGATTTGGCAGGTAGGTGTTCTTGGTACTATTATCTACAACTGTCTATGATGATTGACAGCACACACATCACCTCTTAATAGGCATTGTACTCAATGCATCACATTTAAGTGTGTGGCATTTTCACTGAGTATTTGAAACTGTTTTAGTTAATAATGTTAATTGTGCATAGACCAAATTTCAGCCATAGTTACAAAATGCTTGATGGATAAAAAACAAAAAGTTTCTATGGACCTTTGCTTACAGAAAACAGAGGTCAACAATGTCATGTTGCTTAGGTAACCATATATTACACGTAGGACAAATGCGTCACAATGTAGGGAAAAAAAATCTTTCCTGTGTTATCAGTCTGGAAGCAGAAACACAGGTTCACAGGCTGAAGGTCATTAGCTCCAAGGAGCAGAGCAGGAACTGGAACTCAGGTCTCCTGCCTCCTCCCTTGTTCTCTGCCCTGCCTACATTTTTGTATAATTTCTTACTCATGAGGTACCCCAGATCTAATGGCTGGTAGAGTTCTATGTTCACATTGCAAAGAGCATCAAAGAAAGGAATTTTACTCACTATTAGATTCTTTTGGAAAACCAAACATGCTTTATTTCATTTTCACAATTTATTTAAACATCTCACATATACAAAATAGGTACAATTTAATTTTCCTGCTTGTCCAAGAAACAAGACTTCTTTGGAACTATGAAAAAGAGAGAAAATGAGGCTGGCAGAGAACAAACGCTGAGTCTAAAGAAGAGAACATGTTGGGCAAATGACCTGCACACCTTTAGTTGGGCTAAGATGGGATACAGGACTGCTGAACTGAAATTTAGAAACCCACACAGTGCGCCTCAATGTGGAGGACTGTTTCTTCTGTAATTCTTCTAGCACCATCGACATTCTTCAAGTATCTGAAATACTATTAATTAGCACCTTTGTATCGCAAGCAAAACAAAACAAGTACCTCAGTTCATGTCTGTCTGAGTCAATTCCCATCAAGGTGGTCTACACTCACAGCAAAGTGTCTTGAGGTAGTTTAAACCGTTGGAAGTTTGGGTTTTAAACTTCCCTCTGTGGAAGACAGTCAGAAGCCACAAGTGGTGCGAATGTTCATGTTTTTTTATTTTATTTTTTAATTTTTATTTTGGGTTTCTTACACAGGTTGACAATTTCCACAACAGGTGTCAGATTAAAAAAAAAAAAAAAACCACAAAAAAACCAAAACCAAAACCACATTGCAAATATTTTGGGGAGGGGTCTTGGGAAGGGACTTAATTGGATCGTATTGCACACTGCTCTGACCAGTCCTTCTCTTTTGCCCACAGTTTAAGATGTAGGTGCACAGAAGACATGGAGGGATTCAGCTTTCAGATAAAAAAGGGAAGAAATGGCAAAGAGAAAGTTTCCAGGTTTTTGGTTGCTTAATTTAGGTTGAGTTCACTTATTTGAAACAGACTGGGCCAACCTCCACTTTGAATTCTTGGTCGGTGCCACCGATGTCCAAAGGCGCGATGTCCAGGAATGGCAGGCGAGATGGTTTGTTTGTTTTGTATTCAATGATTGTCTTGCCCCATTCATTTGTCTTTTTCTGTTTTTTTTTAAAAAAAAGGTGGGGAAAGAAGAGAATGCATAAAGTGGCATTTCCTCTGCATCTGACTTATGTCTACGATCACAGCTTAGGGGAGCCTCTGTTTGGCAGGCCCAGACCTTTCTGAAGATATGTGTTCCTGATTAAGGAGTTCGTTGTTGATATCATTCCAGTGTCAAGGGGGAGCTTTCAGGGGAGGGTTCTCACTTAGGTTAAGTTTCAAATGCATTTGGGCAAACATTCCAGTGACATTTCTATAATATCATTTTCAAGGTGTGTGTATGGTGTGTGTGTGTGTGTGTGTGTGTGTGTGTGTGGAGAGAGAGAGAGAGAGAGAGAGAGAGAGAGAGAGAGAGAGAGAGAGAGAGAGAGACCTGGGCTAGTATGTAGTAATTTCACATTTAAAATCTTATTCAACTTACAGCATATTGTATAAAATAGGTTACATAATTTTATAAAGGAAACATTCTACAAAAAAAAAAATGAACGTAGGCCATACTCTGGGGTGTAACTGAAGCCTCTTAAACCCCAAGAAGTTTTAAATTCTGGCATATGATAATCTCTAAGAACTCCAAATGTTGAAGGGAAAGCAAGTGACTGTGTGGGAGTAGGAGTCCGCTTAGTATATCAGAGTTGCCTGGAAGGCAGTATGTAATCAGAATTCTTGTATTTATCAGAATTGTCAGATGAACTTAAATGTATTTGTAAAAGAAATTAAGTTAGGTCTCTCATTCATTTGCTCACTCAATAGCCAAAGCTAGACCCCCTCACCCCATTTCCTTAAATAAATGCTCTCTCTACATTTTCCCGTTACTTACAGAGCAGCCATCTACAAGGACAGTGTAGGTGAACCTGCTATTGCCTTCGGCAACAAGTTCAACATCGTTGGATCCCTGCAGAACCACAGCTTTATTCAAGCGGCCAGTCTTCTCATCCAGGTATGCAATGCTGTTCTTGCAGTGGTAGGTGATGTTTTGAGACGCGCGGTTGGCTAGCAGGCGCATGAAGGCCAGTTGAGTTGCCATTTCCTTTGAGGTTACTCCTTCCATGTTATATTCAAACTACAGAGAAGAAGGTGACAATTCCAATTGAGTGTAAGACTCACACTAAAACTCAAATAAAGAAAGTCTGTTATAAGCAGAAATAATGAAATCATAGCCAGGGCTTAGGAAAAGGGTGATTTTTAAGGACACTCAATGCACTTGTTAAAACTTCAGTTGCCTTCAGGGCCGTAAGATCTACTCTGTGAGGGCAAGGTCATCAGAAAAGGGCACCCGACTCAGTTATGCATTCCTGTGACTGTCTGTCCCTTCATTAGTTAGCGACCGTGAGATGGAGTTAGACCTCATTCTGTTTTCTGTGATGTACTGAATTCTGGTGTCGTTCAATAACATTGGGGGAAAAGTTTGATTAAAAATTCAGGGAGGCTGCTCACGTTCTGAAATGCATATGCATAGCTGGGGGCTACCTGCTGGCCGGTGCACCTTTTCATGAAATGACATTAGCCATTTCTCCAATGATTACCCATTAAGTCAAATTTGAATAATAACGTTGAATTAGATGGATATGTCCAGTCTTCTACTGTGCAATCCAGGATAGAATTGGAACTTATGAAAAGAGCAGTTTCTTTTAATAAGCCCATGTGGGTAAAGGACTAAAGCACATGCAATTAAAAAGCAAATGACCCTAAGAAAATCATATTTAGTAGAAGGAGGAGAATTTGGAGGACTTCGTACCTGGCTGCCACCATTCATAGTTTCTCCTAACCAGACATGCTTGTTGGCCTGGGCACTGCTGTATGAGTTCTTGGCTGGGATGTTTACAGGTTGGGCCTGAATGCAGGTTTCACCAGTAGAGAAATCACAGTACACTTTGATTGCATCCATAGTGCATCCTTGGTTAGGGTCAATCCAGTAGTAATCTTTTCAAAAAAAGAAAACACCGCTAGTAAACCATTCACTAAAAAAACGTCGATTCTAAGAATCATTTGTCATTTGTACTGATTCCCATGGGGAAAAAATGTTTTGATGCTGTTACATCACCTATTCCACATTTAATGGGAAGAGGGTGACTCTGTTTAAGACGCCCCTTTTCTTCATGAAACATCCTATTAGGATGTTTTCACCAGCTGAGGTAGGAGGCCCACAGCTTAAAGGTCTACTGGGTCTAGAGTGAATGCAAGGCTAGCCTAGACAACATAATGAGACCTTGTCTCAAAACAAAAGGCACAGTGTGGCTTGGGGATGGAGCTCTATGTTAGATACTTGCCTAGCATGTCTAAGACCTTCTATTTAACCCCTAGTACTGCAAGGAAATAAAAAAAAAACCTTAGGGGTGGGTGGGTGTGAGCTGGGAGGAGAAAATGATGTTTCATTATCTGGGTATGATTTTTGACAGAGTGGATTTTGGAGGGGGGCTCAAATACACTTTCATTCTAAACATAAATGAAATTTGATCCTGGGAAGCTCACCGCTGTTCCACTCTGGGTGGCTGAGCCTTAAGTCACGGCATGTGCGGGCAGGGTTCTTTCTAGAGCCCTCAGGAGTGAGGAGAGTCTCAATCTGGTTGTTGAGAGATTTCAGAGTTGCATCAACTTCATAGTCCTTGGGTCTGAGTGAAGGCTGTGATCGAGGCTGGTCAGCCCTGTAGAAGTCTCCTTCAAAACCGAAGTCATAGCCACCTCCACTGACACCAGGAGGGCCAGGAGGACCTGGGGGCCCAGGAGGACCCTGTAAAGGTAAAAGTGGAAGAGGGGACTTTCAACTGGTGATAGCAGCCAGGACAGGGACTTGCAAGATGTACTTCATATGAAAACATGTTCTAATACAGGAAATAGAAACAAGTTTATGTAAACAACTTGATCTCAGTGACACGGAGATGGATTGGAAAAGCCCATCACACACAGACAGTTTACAAACTTCTTAAAGAGCAAATGAAGTAGAACTACTCCCTCCCGTGGGCTATCAAAATATCCCAGTATAGTCTAAGGGATGCTCTAAGCTATCTCTCCAAGTCATACTTACAGAGGGACCTTGGCTACCCTGAGAACCACGAACACCAGCAGGCCCAACTGGTCCAGGATGTCCAGATCGACCATCTTTGCCAACAGGGCCAGAAGGACCAGCAGGACCCTAAAGAAGAAGGATACCAAGTCTTGTCAATGAGAAAAACCACACAGGTGACAGTAGCCTAGGGCTTATTGCCTGGGCAATTCTTTAGTTCAAGAGATGAACTTTAACTTTTCTTCACTTACCCTGGGACCAGCAGGACCCACAGGGCCAGGAGAACCTTGGTCACCATGTTGGCCCTTTAAATAGAGAACAGAGAAAAATCATACTTTCAGAATACATGTCAGTAGATAGGTTTTTTTTTTTTCAAATTGAATAGGAAACTTTAGTTTCAATGGACTCTGGATTGAGAAAATTGAAAATGTAAAGTGGGGCTCTTTTCTCCCATTATATCTATTATGTTCAATTATTTTTTTTCCACAAGCTATTTCAACAGTGCAGTATTAGTCATCCCTCTAATTATATTTGTTTTAAGTGGGGTTGAAGGACACAGTTGCCAGGAGATTTTAATATACATATGTTCCTTTCTCCTTTAACCCTTACCTCTTTGTGTTGTGAATGAATTGGAGCGGATATGGGAGGCAGGGGGTTTTAGGATAGTAACAGTGGGCATGTGAGCAGGGGCCTGCTGAACTGAAGGTATTCAGGTTAGAACAAGATGGTCAGATTTTGCTTACAGCAAGACCAGGAAGACCCTGCAATCCATTGTGTCCCTTGAAGCCAGGAAGACCTCTGGCCCCTTTGTCACCAGGTTCTCCTTTGTCACCCCGAATGCCTTGAGGACCCTATAAAGAAAGAGAAAGAGAAAGAGATGGGTTTCTACCCCTTTAAAAGACTTCAAAGGGTGTTTAATCCATTTACAAAGGAAAACTGAGGCATGCAAAGGTCTAACTAGGCTGCCATCTTCTCTGGCCATCTCCTTTATCTGAGCAGTCCATAAAGGGTTATTGTATTTGTATTATGACTAACTAATACAAACAACCAGAGTAGAGTTATAATCAATAAAATCATCTCGATCATTTCTCAGCATGGACTAAAATACTGAGTCTAGCTTGCACACACACACACACACACACACACACACACACACACACACACACACACCTATATTTATCATCTATTGTCTAAGTATGTGACTTGGAATTATTCTTCTTCATACTTAAATGTTAATTATCACCATGTACATACACTAGGACCTCTTGGACCAACAGCACCAGCGGGACCAACAGAGCCAGCAGGACCCTGTGAATTAGAAAAGAAAAACAGAACTCATTAGCTAGGTTGAAGATCCTTCTCCTGATGGCCCACAGTCCCCAAGTGTGGAGTCAGAGAGAAGTCCACGAGGTAACAACATTTACATACTTACAGGTTCACCACGGTTTCCATGTTTCCCAGCAGGACCCACAGAACCATGAGGACCAGGGGCACCTGCAGCACCAGTAGGACCAATGTTGCCAGGATAACCACGCTCTCCCTAGCAGAGGCACAAGTGAAACTTAGCATTAATCTATCAGCATTTTAATCACACTTAAATCAGAGAAAGATGAAAAAGCATACTGACCTTGTGTCCAGGTTGACCATCACGACCTGGGGCACCATCGCTGCCAGGGTTACCCTATGACAATACCATGCAAATTAATACTGGCGAGGTCGGTGGTCCATTAGCCTCACTGTCTCTGCTACTCTGTCTTCATTGTTCCTAGTGTTCAGACAGTTAAAAAGATAGCAACAGAACCTCCCAATTTAATTTTTTAGAGGTATTTTAAACATTTGAGTCCCAATTTAAACTCTGCTAGCTAAAGGCCATTTCCAAAGCCAAGTAATTCCCAAAGATGCCTTAAAGAAAGATCATTATGTGGAGAAGTAGACTCTCTAGTTTAGAAATTCAGGGAATGAAACCTCATCTCAACTAGAGGTTAACACACAGTGAAACCCTGCTTGGTTTTATTTACAAGCCAAGTGTTGCACTCACATCACGACCAGCTTCACCAGGGGCACCATTAACTCCAGGGCTACCCACAGCACCAGGCGGACCACGGGCCCCAGGAGGGCCTGCGATGCCCAGAGGACCAGGTTCACCCTAGAGTGGCAGAGAAGATAAAATAACATCATAAGAGAGAATGCTAACCTCACCATCCCAAAGCAACTCCCAGGGGATTCTAGTTAAGAGAGAAAGCAAATGGAATGTAGATGGGCCACAATAAGAAAAGGAGCACCCCTGGCATCATCCTTGCCCCCGGTCTACACCTAGAGGATCATTTGTTGGATGTGGTTGTATACAAGGTGGGTGGGTGGGTGGGGGTCTGATGGCATCCAACATCCTCAATAAAATTAATTCATGAAGTTGATAGTTTCTGGATAGAAGATGGTTCCTAGCTGCTGTCACATATAGGGTTAAGTGGAATGATTCATGGACTTCCCCAGACTCATGCTTCCTGATGCGAGCGTTTCACATCGCAGAGAAGAAAATGCAATTAGAGCTTATATCATTCTTAAGCGTGTAGAAAGAACAAAAATCATTCTGCATAATGTTAAGCTGTGTCTTTATAGTGTGTGTCTAAGGAAGGTAGTATTAAAGCTTCCCAGAGAAGTGACATGTGATCTGTATAAAGAAAGTGCCATGAATAAAAATCTTAAGTGGAGTTATTCAGTGATCAATCTGTCACTTTGAAGTGGCAGCTTTTAAAATCTCTTGTTATGTTAATGAGAACCGGAATGGTGTCAAACACTCACCAGAGCACCAGCAACACCTGGCAGACCACGTTCACCTCTAGAGCCAGGGAGACCCAGAATACCGGGAGGACCGAGGAAACCCTGAGGACCTGGGCTGCCAGGGGGTCCCTAGAGGAGAGAAAAAAACACAAAAACTATTGACTATTACTGCAAAGACTCCATCTCATAATACACATTAGCTCAGGGATTGTGAAAATGAGGGATCCTGGATTTAGGAGCAGGCCGGTGACTTGTAATTGGTGTGATATATCCTTGGATGCCTTTTCTCTGACGATTGCTGTTTACACGATGACATATATATATATATATATATATTATATATATATATATATATATATATATATATATGTTTGAGATTAACAGAGCCATTCACAGAGGGGTGTCTAATTCTTATACACTCTATTCGGGGGAGCAAATTTTGACCTTGACTTCTAAGGTCTGACATGAGCACCTTGCAGAGCAGCAGTACCTCTGAACCAGGAAGGTTTAACTCAGCAGCTTATGAAGTTTGATTAATTGACAGAAAGATGGCCACAGCAATAGGATTCCATCGTGATTCCTAGGTCCCCCGAGAGCAGAAAGGGCTGTTGCAGTGAAGCTGCATTCCCTCGACCTTTGTCGTCCTTATTATGTGCTTTCAGCGCATCCGCTAACACCGTGACACCTTATTGTGTGCTGGACAGATTTCCTGGCTCAACTGAGCTCAACTTGAGAGCCTGCATTACTCACTAATAGATATGTTCCACTTGAGGATTTGTAAAGGGGCTTTATTCTAACTCAACGTAAGTATTGAGAGAAAGGAGTCTGAAATCACTTACAGCACTACCAGGTTCTCCAGAGGGACCCTTTTCACCAGTAAATCCAGGGGGGCCAGATGCACCTGTTTCTCCAGTTCTACCAACTGGACCTTGGTCACCACGAGGACCACGGACACCTTCTTTACCAGCAGCACCAGGGGGACCAGGAGGGCCAGTAATTCCCTATGATCAAATGTACATGGTTATTTATTTTCTAGTTGTTACAAACCCAGAGGGAGCTGCACTGCTCCTAGATATTAGGAATCAAACAATGTCACTCAGAAAAATAATAGCCCAGCCATTTTTGGAAAATTTAAGATTCTCATAGGTAGAAGCAATCCCTGCCTGTAACAAAGCAAATTGATGGGTCAGAGTCAGCAGGAAATTTCAGCAATGAAGGCAATGCATGCTATATCACTGGTACCCTGGTTTCTTGGAGTCAGAACCAGGAAGAGACTTAAGTCTTAGCTGTAAATGAAGGGGACTTTGGATTCCTTCAGACTCTGCCCATTTCTTCTTAAGCAGAGCCAAACCTGGCATTCTGTTCAAAGCTGAGGAACTGCATATGCTCTTGACTAGGTTTAATTAAATGCCTACAAGGAGTGAAGATTTTTCTGTTATGAATCTGTAAAAGATTCTAAGACATCAACATCTTTGCTATTTCTTTTTCCCTGAAACCTTAACTGGAATACTTAATCCTTGCTAATTAATTAAATTCTCGTGAGTCCTGACAGGAGGGTCTGGATAAGAATTAAATTAGAGACCAAACCACCTTTAAATTCAGGAACAATTATAGCTTGAGAATCAGGCAGAATGTTAGCTATAAAGGGTAATTAGATAGAGAAATATATGTGACCAAAGTTCCTGTTTTTTTCTTTTAAAAAAGTAAGCATGCATTCCAAAGGGTACAGGTATTTACACGAATAGCGGCTACTAAAATTGATTTTTAAAATATAATTTGTAATGATTTTGCCTTAATTGTTCATCAAAGACAATTTCAAGTCAGGAAAGTACTAGCAAATATTAATAATTTGTTTTGATAGTTTTTTTTCTAATTTCCTCCTAAAGGCCAGGCCTTTTGGTAAGTGTAAATGAAGATACGTTTGTTGTGAGGTACTTACACTGGGTCCAGGGGGACCAGTCCGTCCAGCAGCACCGGGGAAGCCAGTCATACCCTAAGAACCAAGCACATTAAAACTCCACAGTCAAATCAACTCCAAGAATTAGGATAAGATAGACATTTTCTCTTTGGGAAAATCAAGGGACTAGAGATGGACCACAGAAGAGGTAGCATTGAGCTTCAGGTAGAGGAGAACTTAACCAGGGTCCTGAAGGCTGTCCTCTACACATTTATCAGATTCGACCAGTTGTAAATGCCCATATTTTACATTAGAATTGGTGGTACTTTTCGAAATGCTGACGGGTTATCTGACAGTAATAAGGGAGAAGATATTTTCATTATGATATATCAATGTTTTTTGACCACTTGGCTGGGTGAAAGGGAAAGGACACTAGAAAAAGCAGTGTTGTTTATAGATGAAAGCATTAAGCATTGACTAAAGGGGTGAAAAGTCAGAGGAGTTCATTCCTGGGGGACCTCTGTGCTTCCAGAGAGTTGTGGTGATGATCCGGGAAGGGGAGGAGACTTGGTCAGTCAGAAGTGAGACATTAACAAAAGGATAAAAGATAGGAAAGAAACACTTTGTCTACTTCCCAATTAAGCTGCCTAGGTTTGTGTTTATTCCCTTGAGTGAGACAGTAGCAACATGTGTGACCCTAAATTGCTTTAGAGCTTGAGTTAATGGCCATGTTGCTGACTTTAATCTCAGTAACGTCTAACTTCATAAATTTTCTGACTGGAATGAATATGACTCTCAATCAGCCCCTTAGCATAGCTCAAATTTTATCAAGATCCTAAATCTTGTATATAGTGAAGAAATAAAAGTGATGAAATCAATTGTAAATACTCACAGGGGGTCCTCCATCACCACGACCTCCAATAGGACCAGGTGGGCCATTTGGACCCTAAATGCAAGCAAGAAGGTAGCATGAAATCACAAAACAAATAACTTTTACAAATGTTACTCTTGTTTTCAGACAGACCATTCTCATCTATTTCCTCTATCCTTGGAGAAAATTTAGAAACAAAACACAATTATCTATGGCACATGAAGTACATGTTCTTTTCTCAGTATTAACACCCTATAGATTACCAAGAACAAAAACAAGATATTGACAAAACTTTCAAATGGTGTCTGAATGGGAATTCTTTAACAGAATGTCTTTTATGTGGAATGCTTAGTAGATAGTAGGCACCTAATGGCCACATGTTGGATTATAAAAATGTTTCAGTATGTTGGACAGCAGTGAATTCAACTTACAGATGGCCCAGCAGCTCCAACAGGCCCAGCAGGCCCAACGACACCATTTTCACCCTTAGGCCCTTTGGTTCCCTTCTCTCCTTTAGCACCAGGTTGGCCAGCAGCACCCTGTTGGAAGAACAGCAGTGAGCACTGGCCTTCTGACTCATTGTGATGTGGTCAGATTAATTTGTCTCTGTGATACTCACAGCGGGTCCAGCAAATCCATTAGGGCCAGCAGGACCAACCTCACCACGTTCGCCCTAGGTGGAAGGTAAAGATGTTACATTCACAGTTTAAGGAGTGTCTGTAAACCATGAAATATGAGTATCCAGAAAGCTCTGATTTCAACTTACAGGGCTACCTCGAGGACCAGCTGGACCAGAGGGACCAGCAGCACCAGCTTCACCCTGTAATGTACCAAAGGCCAGAGAGGAGTTACTTAATGTGCCTCACATAGACGTGAGAGGGAGAGAGAAAAGCAGCAGACAGAAGGCCATTTTAGAGTTTGCAGTTACCTTGGAGGAGACTAATGCACATTTCAGAGAATAAAATGAGGTGAGTTCTTCCTCTACTTAAGGCTGGATTCATTTTAAAAGGTGGAGTGGTATTGGTTGTGCACTTGCAGAAACACTATAAATCAGTGCCCATAATACCAGGAAGAGGACATTTTAATTTTTAGATGGACACAGGACTGATCTATTTGCTGCAATCTTTGCAATACAATAAATAAGGTCTATTTTAAATGGGCTGTTCGATGCGAAATGGGAACACTATGTATTTTATTGATTTTTTCCTTTTTACAATTGAAGGCTTTGAGAAGGCTCAGTGCTGTTAATGGACAACAGGGAAAGTCTTAAAACAAATGACGGCGATTAAGGTGTGGATCAGACAGCTGGCACAGCCACAGCCGGGAAAGAGAATCCAAACAGCAGCATTTGTTTCTTGCTGCTCCCTCACACCAGCTAGGTTTTATTTATTTATTTTTATTTATAGACCCAGCCATAAAAATGAATAGCCGAGGCTCTCTGGGGCCAGGACAAGCACGGAATTTTAGATAGTTCTATCCTCTCAGAGAGCTATACAACTCAGTGAGAATGTATACCCCCAAGTTCAAATGCATGCTCACCCGGTCACCTGTGGCTCCAGCAGGACCAGGGGCACCTACAGCACCAGGAGCACCCTAGAACCAAAAAGAAACAGGTCTGACTGAAAAAAAAAAAAACTATACACCATCCAGACTGCACTCTGGCCTGCTCTTCATGAAGTGTCAAACACCTGCATGGCACACTGCGGCAGGACCTCAAGAAAGCTCCTCAGGCCCAGCAAGATGATTCAGGAGGTAAAGGTTTTTCCAGTCAAGCCCTATGACCTGAGTTTGATCCACAGGATCCACATGGTAGAAGCAACACTTACAACTTGTCTTTTGATCTTCACATTTAGCTGTTATACTGGCACATATCCACTCAACAGGCACGCGCGCGCGCGCACACACACACACACACACACACACACACACACACACACGCACACACACACACACACACACACACACACTCAATTCATAATAATGAAGAAAGAAAGCCCTGATCCATGTTGGTGCTGTTTATCGGGGTGACCGGAAGTCACCTCAGGAATAAGGACCTATAGAACAACTGAAGAAAGAGCTAATAAAGGTTATGGAAATGGTAAAGGCCAGAGCAGGATTTGGGAGTTCTGATTTCTTTCATGCTTGTAAAATTTCCCAGAGGGAAGCAAACAAGTTGCCTTGTTTGGAACTGTGAGAACTCTGTGACTCAAGGCAAAGAATACCAGGAATGTGTTACAGTGGGTTATCACCTTGGAGGAAGAGGTGACAGAGAAGACTAAGAAGGAAGTGCCAGAGTGCTGGCAGCTCAGGGAAGATAATTATACTTCCTCAGGGTCATCTGTGACACCTATGGTAGTCACAGCTAATCTTTAAGGCTGCCCTTAGTTCACATTTTAGGGCAGACAAGTGGATAGTAGGGCATTGTTGTGGGTCATGGCTTTTTAAAATGCAAAGGGATTGTTGCTTCACTAAAAGCAGTATTACCACTTAAAACAGGCAATCAGTGTTCCTCTGAACCTACAGCTTTTGGTGTGCAGCTTAGAGGTGGCATATTGAACAGGGAAAGGGGAGAAAAAGTCAAGATGGAATTTTCAAAGGCATGTCATTTTTAAAATTTCCTTTTGGAGCATGTAAAATGGTTTTATTAGTGATTTAATATATAATGGATTACAATTTTACTAAAATTGAATTCTTTTGTAGTTCTACTGTGAAAATTCGCTGAATTCAAACTGAGTAAAATATAAAAACAGGATTTAAGCACAGACAAACTTAAAAACAAAATTCTACTCACACGAGCACCATCTCTGCCAGGGTTTCCAATTTCACCTCTGAGACCAGTTTCACCCTGAAAGTACAAAGCAAGAGCCACATTTGGCGTTCTGACTAAATTTTTGAGTGGAAATGAACTGTGAGTGCTTTTACAGAAGTTTCCATAATGTATGCCATCATTTAAGAATTTTAGTGTTTTTCAATTTCCTACTTCTCTATAGGACATTGAATGAGGAAAACAGTATGAAACTCATCTTTTAAGGCCCCTTTCCGATTATTATTGAAGATTAAAAATAAATATCCCTCTGATTCGTAACGAAGCAATTTTCAAACTGATGAGGTTGGAATAACAAGGCAACATGTCAATGGGTGTGATGCCTGGTCACTATTATAACATAACGAATGCCGTAGCACGGTTGACAGCTGTTCAATATAGCTTCCTCCATTAATTAGGGCAGGATGAGGCATTATTGTTAGTGGCATTAAAATGAGCCTCATGTATTACTCAACACCATCTGCTTGCATGAAATTCCATGGTAGCAAGGAATTTTGCCAGATTAGTGAGTTTAGACATGAGTAGGTGCTAGATGGCAGAGGGAAATGTACATAGATGTCACACGCCACCACACCACCTGCTAAGGATTTGTAAACAACCAGGCATCCTTGCACAGCCTTCTTGTCTGGAATTCACGGACATGATGTATCAAGGTCCAACACTGATGGGTACCTTTTCTCCCTTGCCCCCAGGGACACCAGCGGCACCCCTCTCTCCTGGAAGACCACCTGGACCAGAGGCACCAGCATTTCCTGGAGCTCCGACCGCACCAGCTTCACCCTGGAATCAAAACATGTGAAATCAATTATTTCAGTAGCAAAAGAAGAAAGCCAAGACTCAAACTCTTGAAGAATTGCAATTTAAACATTTAATGGATGGCATTCTCATCTGTGTAGAGTCACAAAGGAGCACCGTTGAAAGGAGGAAGGATGGAACAGGGGCCGCTATTAATGACACGATGA
The DNA here is from genome assembly GCF_003668045.3 of Cricetulus griseus. Taxonomy (NCBI): domain Eukaryota; kingdom Metazoa; phylum Chordata; class Mammalia; order Rodentia; family Cricetidae; genus Cricetulus; species Cricetulus griseus. Next base: position 220,347,966 of record NW_023276806.1, read on the forward strand.
CTAAAGAGAAGAGGGCAGAGAGTGGGTGGCTGTTATTCTTCCACAGCCTACATCTCGTCCTCTTAAGGAAGACAAACACAGTAAAGGAGAAGACAGCACAATGGAAAGGAGAGATTGAAAAATATTTGTCCACAACCTTTTCAATGACAAGTCTCTTAGCTCAGGCAAGTGACATGGAAAGAGACCTCATCAACTGGGAGGTGATTGTCTCCATAAGAGTGGGACCGTGCCTTCCATTTTTATTTTAAGCTTCACAATGCTCTACACATTAAACCTGTTGGCTAGCTACTGAGATGAATAGATGCCTTTGAAAGCACCAGTGAATGTCACCATACTCCTTTCTTCTCTTCCCTCTTACGTGGTTTTCATTCTCCCCTTTAATACCCTTTCACATAATGAAATAGGGTTTTTTTTTTGAAACTACTCTTTACATTTTTTCCCCTTGAAGGTAAGACTTGGGAGACATTCAAGTTGCCTGGTTTTCAGAAATGTGTAATTGTATCTTTTTTTTTTAACAAAAACAAAAACAAAAACAAAAACCCTAAACTAGAAATGTACTTTGGAACACAAACTTGTAGACTTGTGCCTTTGGAGTAAAACAAAAACTATTTTCTAGAAATGTAAAAGATGGTTCTAGATTTAAACTAAAACATAAACAGTGTTTATGAAAAGGGCAAAACCATACTAATTCATTGCTTCCAGAATAAAGGTTTTCCTCCCTCTCCAAGTTATCTTTTGGAAGAAATAACATTAACTGGAATCATATTGTTAATAACTGAGGTAGAAACTCCTGTACAACTGGAAATAAATAAAAATTTGCAAAGACAATCCCTTTTCCACTAGATCCACATATTCTGAAACACATGGGCCCATTCCATCTGTCTATAGATTATAGTTTTACCTTGTTTCCATCAGGCCCTGGGGCTCCAGAAGGACCTCGGCTTCCAATGGGACCAGAAGGGCCAGCAGCTCCACTCTCACCCGGGGGACCACGTTCTCCCTGGAAGACAGCAATTAGACGTCACTCTCAGCCACTTCCTGCATATCCTTATTTGCTTAGAGTTTTAGATTGAGTTCTGACACATTTCTAGCAAATGAACCTTTTTTTTTTTTTCACTTCTCATTTTTCTCCTTGTATAATGAAGGAAAGGTGTGAGATAATCTTTGCGATATCATACACTTCTAATATTCTGGGACTCTGATCCACAATTTGTTGCCTTGGAAACATTACAGTGTTACAGTCAACCTTTGGAATCCATTTACTTTTAAGGGGATGGTCTTTTATGTGCTACATCCTCAGGCAAGATCAGATGCCAGTCAAGCTTAGTAGTCAAAGGGGATTATGGAGCTTTAGTTGAATGGCTATGTCATGTACAGATAAGATTATATTCTCATATCACTGCCACCTCCACAACCTCGTGTAGTAATGATGTAACAGGATATTAAACAGAGGCCATATATGAATGCAGGTGTTCATTTGTGTCTATTTATCTGAATGCCTCCAACTTTGCATCTAAACATCACAACTTGACATTTTATGGCCCTGAATATTTATCCCATAGTTCCACATTGCAATTACATTGAAGAACCTTGCTCTGACTTTGTTCTATGGTATTTTTGTTTTTTTTTTTAATTATCTTCTGGCTTCCTAGATATGTGGTAGCTCGTAACATAATGGGATGCTTTGAATTTTTACAAAAAAACATGCCAATCATTCTAGCTATGCTAATATGCATAGACCAATAAGTAATTTTCCTTCATGAAACTAGACGCATCCATGAATTTAGCTTTAGACTCTCAACACCAACACATTCTATAAATATGCACTTAGATCTTAGGTATTACTTTTCTTGGCTCAAAATCAACAATTGTAATAAGGACATCACATTTGTCTTTATAAATAATCTACTATAACACATATATTTGTTTATTTATGTTTTTGTAACCATATAGGAAATATGAGCAACTGACCAGAATCTTTTACTATTAACTCAGAAGAAGCCCAATGATACATATGGAGGGTGTTAGGAATGTCCTTTAAGGAAGGCCATTGTGGTCTTAGAGACAAGCACTACTTCTTTTAAAAACATGTTGTCAAAATTTAATGAAATTTAACTAAGTTAAACTTACTCTTGGACCAGCAGGACCAGGAAGACCAAATTCACCAGGAAGACCCTAGGTAAAAACACAACAGGAAATAAATCATGAAATCTGTGTGTGGTCCCTCCAGTCACTTATGATTAAGGTTTCTAAAATATTCTGAAGTACAAAATAAAGTTGTGTGGACTCTGCTCAAATAATGCTTGGAATCTGGGCTAGACTGTATAACAAAGCCTTTGGCTCTGTAGAAAGACTCTAAAAGAGATTACCACTGCTATCAAAGATGTGTCTGCGCCAGACCTGGGATCAGAAAATTTGATTCCCATTATTCAGCTTACTACTTTTTAAAAAGTGACAAAGCCGGCTACCTCCTTTTATAATGTGATAAGTAATAACAAACACAGCCAGGCTTTGTACATTTTAGCTATATAACGGACTGCCTTCTTAACAGAAATTATCATATTCTGTACATTACCTAGTTAATTGTATACCCATGTGTATCTCTTTTATTACTGACCAGCTGTCTCTTTAATGTGGCCCATTGTTGACAAAGGAGACCAGGCCACAGAATGTAACTAAATTGAGGCGCATTCATCACAATTAGAGAAAATGACTCAGAACTCATGCTCTGATTGTGGATAGCAGTGTCATGTTTGAATGCCAAGAAAAACATTAAAAGCAATTTTTTTCAGGCTCTGGTTTGATGGAAAATCGGTGCATTTACGTTTTCACTATGGAGAAGGAAATAATTTGTTTTTTTTTTTAATATAGCAAAGAACACACCAAAGTAGGGCTATTATACGAAATAGTCAATAGGTTTTGCTTTCATATTGTGGTGTTTCAGTCAATCCATAAAATAAGGTAATTTGAACAAAATATAAATAAGTTGTTTCATTCCCTTGTTCAACACCAACAATGTAGACTACTATAATTAATGTGTGAAACACAAAATTTTTGTACTGTAATTACATGGCAGTAGGGAATTTACAAAGTAGGAAATGCTTAGATTTGGTCAAGACAGTGTCATGTAGTTTACTCACCCTTTCTCCTGGCTTGCCGACTTCTCCAGCAGTACCTGAGGGACCAGGCAGACCCTAAATGAAGAGACATGAAAATCTCAATCTTACAGCCATACTGATGCTAATAGCTGGGTTTACAAAGGGAATAATATGAATACAGACATTCTTATGTGTTATTACATCACTTCAGGAGAGTTTGCTTTGAATAATTGTTGCCTTTGCTGGAGTTCTGAAGCCATGTTCTGGGAGGTGATGGTGTGGCGATGGTGACGTTAGGATGAACTGGATGAAAACAAACTGCATGTTTGTTGACTCACCTGGAAGCCTGGAGGACCAGCAGGACCCTGTTCACCTTTGCCACCTTGGACACCCTAAAAGTGACAGAAGAGAGAGCACTGATGTTAATGCCTGCCTCATTGGTAGCATCAAAACCTGTTGATGTTGAGAGTCTAAAGCCATATTCACGAGCCCAGTTATGTGAAGGAAAAATGACTTATTAGTCTATGCATATTAGCATAGCTATACTGATTATGGTGTTTTATTTTGAATCCGAGTATTGCATCACCTTGTTAGTTACCACAGATGAAGAAAGCCAGAGTTAATTTCAAAAACAATAGTACCATAAAACAAAGTTAGATAGCGTTGATATCGGTGACAGAAGCGATAGCATTGAGGTCAATGACAGAAGGGATAGCATTGATGTCATTTTGCTGTCTTAACTATGGAAAGAAGAGCTCTCTGAAGGATTAAGCTTTACTTTGCTTCAGTAAGTAGCAAGGACAAGTACATACCTGGGGTCCAGGAGGTCCCTGGGCACCATTGTTTCCATCAGGACCTGGAGCACCCTAAAGAAAATAGAAAGGATCATGGTTACACACATAGCTTAATCTGTTCCAAAGAACCTTGCAAGCTAATTATTCAAGACAAATTTATCATTTTAGAATTAAAGTAACTCATGTGAGTTTCACCAAGTGCTAAATGCTGCCGATTAACTACTGATGGAGTTTAAAAGAAGTCCACAGATAGGAGGGAGTTGACAAAGGAAAGGAGAATACTAGCACAAATGTATAACCTCTTAATCATAATATGAATAAAATAAAGGCCAGATGGATTTACTTCTTTGAACAGTGTGTTCTGATTTGTTATCATTCACTGCCTTTTCCACGTAGTTTAAAGTACAGACATTTCAGCATGGTGAAAGTAAGCATGATACCAGAAGGTAGCCTCAAACAAAACACGTTTTGGGGGGGATTTCTCTGTACAAGTTAATACCTACCCGAGCACCAGCAAGACCAGGATGACCTTTTTCACCAGCTTTGCCAGGATCACCCTATTAAAAAAAAAAAAAATATATATTATATATATATATATATATATATATATATATATATACACACACATACACACACACACACACACACACACACACACACACACTCACACAAAGAAATGCAATGGAGGCATCAGAGAGAAGGGAGGCAAGGGGAAAAATGATATACAATAAAAGAACATGAGAAGATTATATGTCCAGTTTTCCATGGCAATTTTGAAATGTTGATTTTGTTGCTTGTTTGTGTGTTTTGCTGACATTTATCAGCTTTGGTCTCATTATCCAAGGCATGCTCCAACACTGTGAAGCTCTGTCCAAAAAGGACTGTTGGTGGGTTTCCTGAGGCCTACATGGAGGTGAGGCTTTAATGAAATGTGTGCCCCACGGCTTTCTTGTGTTGAAATGACTTGCCTCGAGGTAAACTGCTGAGGACCAGGAGAGAAAATTCGACTGTGGCTGAGAGGTAGTAGGTAGGTATTGAGGGAGGGGAAGACATGATCCTTACAGAGGGGCCTTTGGGTCCAGGGAATCCAATGTTGCCAGCTTCACCTCTTGCTCCAGCTGGGCCAATTGGGCCAGGTCTGCCGTCAATGCCAGGAAGGCCCTAGAAACAGTTTCAAGTGTACTTGTCATCCCTATGGTTTCCAGCTACCAAGCTTAGGATGTTTTCAGATGATGAAACAGGGTAGTTTTCTGAGCACACAAAGCTGCCCCTACAAAGTGTCAACAAATTATGACTCCATTCCCTGTTGTAAATAGGATGTCAGTACACAGCCAGCCAGTTCAATCTCATATGTAAGCAATTTGCCTCTCTTCCTTCCCTTTCTATCCCCTTGTCACCTGCTTCAATTTCCCCAGTCATGGTTTTCTTATCCCTTCTCTGCTTCCAGTCCTGCATCCATTTAGAATCCATAATTACAATCTATTACCTTCTGTTCCCAGATGATGTAGAGGTGGCTGATATTTATTTTCAATGTATTCATGTATAAATAAGCCACAAAAATAGACTTGATGAGGGTGCAATAAGTGTTCTTGAAAATGTAATGGGAAATGAGCAATACTTACCACAGGTCCTTCTTTACCAGATGGGCCAACATTTCCAGGAGACCCAGGAAGACCCTACAAAATAAATAAGGGTCCTTTCGCATTGGCACTTTAGCTCCCACACTCAAGGCTCTAATTAATTGAAGTTTCACATGGCACTTTCTCCTCACTTTTTGTTTGTTACCAAGGATGAATCATTAGAGATATCAGCCTAGCTGCAAAGTATGAAAATAACTCTGAAACCTTTTCTCTATTTTTTTGTGTGTTTCCCTTTGTAATTTATTTTGTGCAAATGATTCATTTATAGGTAGCAAAAGAAACTGTTAAGCAACATATTGTATGGGCAAAATGTACCATGCTATTTACTCCATCATAGGAAGAAAACAAAAACTAATAATTTTGGCAAGCAATTTCCAAGGTGGATTTTTTATTGCAATATTTGCTGCTCCTTACTACTTGTTTATGGTACAAAATTACAGTTGATATTCAACCATAAGAAATAATGGAACAAAAAAAATTGATTCCCTTGCTATGAATTTGAGTATCTCTGGATCAAAAGATCACTCCTCTATAGCTGGTATGATGCTGAATACACTATAGCATTTTATGATTGCTAGAAAAACTGGTTTCACTTATGAATCTAATAAACTAATAATGTATAGCCTTAATACATTTCATGAATACCTTATATAAAACTCACAAATTAAGATAAAAGATATGTGCTGATGAGACAACCAAACTAATTAGGCTATTTTAAAATAGATCTAGTTTTCCAAATTTTTCATAGTCATGGGTTCAAGTAACACACAGAAAACCTATGAACTAGCCAAATGCACTGAAACTTCTATGGGGCTCTGATAAAGTTGAATACAAAAGGCAAACATGAGCAAGCCCACTAACAAGTTTACTTTAGATGTTTTGGTTGTTACCATTGGTGTTAAGAAGCCTTTTGAAGAAGGCACCAATTCCAAATAGGACTTTGTGAGGACTTATCTGAAACTTACTCTGGGACCCATGAGACCAGGCTCCCCAGGGCGACCAGGATCTCCATTAGGACCTCGGCCTCCAGCAGGACCAGTTGAACCACGATTGCCAGGAGGGCCCTGTTAATAGGAGAGGGGCCGAGTGAGGAGGCTGGTAATGTAATCCTGAGGACACAACCAACACCAGCATTGACAAGGTCCTTCCTGGTAAAGGAGTGAAGGACAACTTACCATTACACCAGCTCTGCCATCAGCTCCAGGAAGACCACGAGAACCAGGGCTGCCCTGTAAGAAAGGGCATGGGGCAGTGGGGGATTAGAGAAACCTTGGAATGCCACAAGGTAGGGTTTACTAACACAGGGCATGATTGTTTTCTAAGAGGATGATATCGGTGCACCCCAAACCAAGATGTCTTACTCAGATGCCTAGGGAAGGCACAGATGAGCATCCGGCAAAAATAGGTCAGCATTGTTTCCAGACCAATTTAATAACATACCAAACTGTGAGTCACTAATTTAATAAAGCAGATGGAAGGCAGATGCTCTTTCATCTAGGAAATATACACAGAAATTCTGACCCATTCCCAGCCAAGGGGTGGCATGATGGTCTTGCTGTGACTGGAATATTTAGAACTTACTCTTAGCCCAGGAGGCCCTCCAGGGCCTGCAGATCCAGGCTCACCAGGAGACCCTCTCTTTCCTTCTTCACCGCTGGGACCAGGAGGACCTTGGGCTCCAGCAGAACCCTGTTTAATAAAAAAGAATAAGAATAGAAAAAATGTTATGTAATATCTAGCAACTGAAATTGGATTGAAAACTGATGAGGGACAATTAACAAAATTGTGATTATGAAGCCACTTACAGGCTCACCCTTGTTGCCAGTCTCTCCCTTGGAGCCAGCTGGACCCGGTTCACCCTAAGATCCAAAAGAACAATGGTCAAATGACAAAAGTGTGTCAACACTTTCTAGGGGCAAGTCTCTTGGGATGCTGAAGCTTAAGTCATCTAAAAATCCAGAAGGAGGAAAATGGGATTGATGAAAGGGTCAGACTCACACATGGAGTTTACCTCTTCTATCTTTTCACAAGCTTCTAAGCTAGCTGAAGGAAGGTGACTGTGGGCATGTACAGAGGAGGAGGGGCTCTACAGGGACATAACACAGCTACACAAGAAATATAAACTTTTGCAAAACATTACAGAAGGAAGACAAAATATCACAAGAGAAAGCCAAGGAACATATAGGATACCAAAGCTAGTATCTCAGTACATAAACATCACAGTGGTGACCACTTACAACAAGTCCTCTGGCACCGGTAGCACCGGCAGCACCAACGGGGCCAGGAATGCCTCGGGGGCCAGGGAGACCAGGAGCCCCAGCAACACCAGGGAGGCCCTATGGGAAGGAAAAAAACCAGCATCCCTCAGGAGGAAGCAGGCTGCAGAGGCCGCCCTAGGCAAGTACCTCTAACCCAGAGCAAAGGTGAACTCCCCAGCTGTACTTACAGCTGCACCCTTGGCTCCGGTGAGGCCATTTGCTCCTGGATTGCCCTGCAGGGTGGGTGAGGTGTGTGGGTGAAAGGAGAAGGAAAACATCACTGAGTTAGAGTTATTTCTTACCTTTTCTGAGCCCACCTTCAGTCTTTCTGCTCAGCGGTGTTAATGTCAGTGACTACTTACAGGAGGTCCAACAGGGCCGGAAAGACCTGGAAGACCCACTTCACCACGGGGACCAGCAGGACCAGAAGGTCCAGGATTACCAACAGGCCCAAGTTCACCCTAAGAATGGCAGTAACAGTGGAGAATTAGGAGGAAATAACAAAGCAGCACACCTCTGTTGTTAGAGCACCAACTTTTAGGAAATTTCTTGAGGAGAGCAACCATTGGTTTATTATCACAAAGTTTGGGGTCACCTTTCTAATTTGGAAAGGACTTTCTGTGTGTTATCCCTACCTCCACTGTGACTCTGTCTCTGTGTTAGTGGTTGTCACTCAGTCCCCACTAACTCAGAGAGCACATTCTGTAGGGCCTCCGAGAGTCTACACGCTGTGCAAGCACAGACAGGTTTATTGCAAACTTAGCGTGAGACCTCTTCTGTACCCATTTAAAAGGTGGGACTGATGAAGGGACTTGCTCTGTAGTTATTTCTCTCCCTGCAAATGGTACTGACATTTCACATCATACTAAGGAATTTATCAAGGTGGTGATGACCACCTTGTTTTTACCTTGGGACCAGGAGCACCTGGGAAACCTGGAGGACCAGCAGATCCAATGGGACCCTGAAATCCAAGAAGAAATTTCCGTGAAGTCATTATGAAAACAGGGACAGAGTTCTACTAAGGGAATACAATCGAAGTTTCCAACATAGGATGAGTTTTAATTTATGCATCATTCAGTAGCTCCAGGAATTTGAAATAGCCTCTTATAAATACTTATAAATGGAGGCTTCCGAAGACCTCAGGGAACATTTGGCAGAAATGTTCCAAATGATGTCATTTCATAGAAGTTAAGGAAGATTGGTCCTGACCCAACTTTCAAGCCTTTCCGACTCCCCAGTGTCAGAACTTACGGCAGGGCCAACGGGACCAACACTGCCATCACTGCCACGGGCACCCTATGAAGGAAGTAAAGATGGGATATTAAACAAATGGCATTAGACAGTGTTTTAAGAAGATTTAGAAAGAAGAAAAAACAGGACCACTTACAGCTGGACCAGGGGCTCCGACTCTTCCTCTCTCACCAGGAAGCCCACGGGCTCCCTAGAAACAGAAATATTGTTGAGGAAAAAAATCCAGAATGTCACAGGCAGCTTTTAACTTTTTCCAATTTCTAACAATTCACTAAAAGTACAAGTCTCATTCTAATACCAGGTAGAAGTTGAAGATGCAGAGGGACATAAGAAAGGGGAAATTAGCAAAAACTTGAGAGATGTTTCAAGATGCAAAGAGAGCACATTCGGATTTCCAGTGAAATGATCAATACTTACAGCTTGACCTGGAGTTCCATTTTCACCAGGGGCACCAGGTTCACCCTGTATACAGGAGAAAAATTGAGTATTTGGTCATTATATATGCCATTTTTCAGATTGGGCAATTTTTACTCTATCACTTTGAGCCATTCATACATTTTAAAACATCTTTTTTATAAATATAGATTGTTTCTCAATGATCTCAGACACATACTTTTTTAATATAAGAGTCCTATATAAATATGCAAAAGGTCAAGATACTAAAAATGTTGTGATTATTTGATTGTACTCCTCTCCAATTTTTCTCTTTGCATTCTATACTTTTATAGACAGCTCCATATATTAGGAATATTTTTAAAAAGAGTACAAAAGATATATTTCCTTTCAGTACAGCCAAATTCACCTTTTAAAAATACATTTGAAGGCTCAGTGTTAAGATTTTCATTAAGATACATGGAGAGTCAAAGCATCATAACAGTTTTTAGAGTCATTGAATTTGTTTCTTATTGAGAGTTCTAGGCAGTGGTGGGTAATTTCCTACTTGGGGGATGTTAAGGAACTTTTCTTCAAGATATTCTAGTTTAGAGAGAGATGCTGAGGAACAAACCAAGGATTGGTACATGCTAACCAAGTGCTTGCTCTACCACTGAGCTGTTTCCCCAGCTGTAGGTCTAAGATTCCATGGAAAGAATGTTCTTTAGGAATAAGTGGCATGAGATATCTTGAGTTTGCCTTTCTAACCACTAGACATATGACTTTGGGCAAGTCATTCACTCTTTCTAACCTCAGTTTTCCCCATCCACAAAATGAGGACACCTAAAAAGTGCCTTTTATCGCTAACATTTTGTGATATTGTGATTAGTAGTCTGAGCTATAATCCTAGGCTCATGGGAGAATGGGGTTGACCTTATCCATTTGTGTGGCAGCTGGGAAGCTAGACCAGATTCTCCATATTCATGCTCATCTCTGGTCCCGCTAGCATTCGTTACTCATTAATTTGTAATTACATTGGTATTCACTTTAATATCACATTATCTCCTTAATAGGAAAGAGAACATTTTATGGTTGGAAGCACTGTCAGTGAAGAGGCTAAGCCAAGAGATAACACACTTTTGAAACTTTAATTACCTAATTAAAAATTTTTTGAGTGTGCACAGATAAATCAGAAGGAAGAGGTTGAAAAGCGTATTATGACATGAATTAGTACCTAATTAGTGCAAGGCAAAGGAGAACTTCCACTTTAAAGTAGCAAGCCGTATTCTAATATTTGATTGCATGTTTATTTACCTTTGTTTTGGCTGCAGAGATGGAATGACATTGTAAGAGGAGGAAAGGAGATGAAGGAAGAAAACATTAACACTATTTTTCATTTGAGTATTTAAATAAACATTAAGTTAAGTAAGTGTTAGTAATCGGCCTTTTGTCATAGAATCTCAGTGTTCTACCATTGAGGGATTTGCAGGATAGAAGAGGGATGCAAGATCCTTTTTGAAATGTGGGTTGTCTTCAGTAAAATAGCCTTATAATCGGTGTTCCCAGCTCAGTATTTACCTTCACACCCTGTGCACCAGGCTGTCCCTTCAATCCATCCAGACCATTGTGTCCCTGAAAGGCAATGGACACTTTTAAAATGCTGTCATGTTGTAATTGCAGTCATTTCGGAGTCTTCCATCTTTGCAATTACTTATTTCCCGGACAGATGCTGTCGCTGCTGGAGTAGAACAGAGTTGAATGTTCCAGCTCCAGTGAGCTGGTTCCCCTCCAGCAGGTCATCCATTTCACCTGCACACAGGTAAGAGGTGAAGGGTGCTGGACGAGCTTCCTTACATTCTTGTCATCCTTATAATTTTACAGTTTCCAGGTACTGCTAACTACTTAAAAACTATAATTCACACAGTTTGTCTGCATTAACCTCAGTTTTTGGTGAGTTCTGGCTCTACTTTCATTTCCAGCAGTTTCAAAATTTAGGGACATAGAAGCTGGGATGCGTCACCCAGGAATTTAAAGACACTTGAGTTCTTAGCACTTGCCGCTGCCATCAGCATTGTTTCTCATTTAGATGAAAAAAAAATGTACTCACCCGAAGGCCTTTGAAGCCAGGAAGTCCAGGAGTTCCAGGGAAACCACGAGCACCCTTGGAAAAAAAATTCAGAACCAAATGAATAAGGTTTTCCTCAGAAGTTAAAAGGTGACTCTTTCCTCTTTCCAAACCAATTCTCTCCTCAAAGTTCAAGTTTGGAATTAATGGCTGGTATGTTTTAAGACTATGATATGAATAACTAGGACGGTGGCATTTGTAGAAAACAGTTTAGTTGTTCACAGCCTGATTGATTGGCGTGAATAAAATATCTGCATTCTTTTTCCTTGCCTTTAATCAATGCCACGAGTGTGAGTGGCATCTGTGCTGCCATCAGAGGCATGCTCACAAATAACTAACTCTGGACCACATGCTGTTGTCAGTGACCTCACCTGTGGTCCAACAACTCCTCTCTCTCCAGGTCGTCCAGCTTTTCCAGGGTGACCCTAAAACATGAAAGCAGCATAGGGTCAGCCTTGACTTGGCAAACCGTTAGAAGAGAAAGGTACACATAAGAATGTGGGCTCAAATACATGTTTAATTAACAATTATATCTCTCAAGTACAAGCAAGTTAATTAGTATTTCATTAAAGTAATATTTCCCATATGGGGAGACTCATGTTAAAGCATATTGAGCTTCCAGCATGGAACTTAATTTGAATCTAGATATTCCTGTTGAGATGGTAGTATTTAAATGTTGTTTTGGAAGAGCTTGGGAGTCGACACTTACATCCTCACCAGCCTTGCCAGGAGGGCCAGCTGGACCACGAGAACCTGCAGGACCCTAAGGAAACAGGAGATGCATTATGAGGTTAAGACTGTGTTCACAAACTTTTCTCCAAAGACATTTTTTCCACACAGGGAGAAAATGTTCTTACCGTTTGTCCGGGTTCACCAGGCTCACCAGCGGGTCCTTGGAAACCTTGAGGGCCCTAAGGTAGGGGAAGAAAGAGCATTTATTTATTTGGAAGTTATGGAATCAATCTCAGGTCATTGCACATGTTAGACAAGTGCTTTGCTATTGAACAACATGCCCATTGCATGAGAGTAATGCTTAGCCTTCTTATATTTTAGGGAAGAGTGATTATAAAATTTTGGTACTTACAGGGGCTCCAACAGCACCAGGAGGTCCTCTGGGTCCCATTAAGCCCTGCCAAGAGGATACACATAGTTAGCACTAAGAACTCAGGTCCTTGTTTGGAGTAACATTAGCTGGACTGGGAAAGTTGGTTTCAGAAACCATCCTGCTGAGCCATTGGCTGTTTGCAATGGACAGATGAACAAAACCATCCTAGTTTTATTTCATAGTTTTTCTTCCTCCCAAGGAAGCACTTAAGGACCCCAATTTCCTGTACCCTCACTTTTTTTTGCCCTTCCCTTCATTTTTACCAACCAAATTTTAAGAAGTCAATGAGAATTGTATGAGCCGTGGAGCCACAAGTTCCTCAAGACGTGAGGAGCTGAACATATGGAGATTGCTCAAAGGCGATGAGTGAATTGATCTTTGCACAAGAACAGAAGACATAACGGCTGACAAAGCATTTCAGGTAGATTCCCTTCATCGTATGTCATCACTACATGTCATATTTAGCTAAGAAATTGATATTTTTTCATTGCCACAGGGGCACAAATTGAAAAGGCTCAAAAGTCCTTCTTAATGATTAAAAGGAGGTTTATTATAACCTTAAAGCTCCTTTCAGGGTTGTTGGTGACTGATGAAAATGTCAAGCAAAAGTGGATGTAATGAGGGGTGAAGGAAAAATAAATTATTATTGAGGCAGCCTATTGGAAGAATCTATCACAGGACATTGAAAACAACACAAATGACAGTAGTTTGTTTTCTTTTTTCTTCTGGAACACAAATGTAAGGTAAAACAGAATGCTATGGGTTTTTTGAGCTAAATGTAGTTTTCCTTTGCCTCTGTAGTAATCAATAATGGTGTAAGCTCATCTATAGGATCCATTTCTCATACAGCTGAAAATACCTTATGTACAAGTTTTGAGTAATTTTTTATAATATATCAACAATGAGGATGCTGCAGTTTATTAAATGACTATAGGGAGACACTACATATTTTATTTTAAAAAGCACATTATTTTAATCATGAAAATTATTTATTTTGTTTTAGAAATTGCTTCAGTGTTAAAGAGAAGCTATTGTTTTTCAATAAAAATACTTTTAGGTATCCATTAAGTATACTTTTCCTTGATATCATAAATTTTTAATTATATTTATTCATCTTTTCCTATATTTGCAACAACTTCATTTACGTAAGGGATATTTTATTTGGTGGCGGCTGTGAGATGAACTATGATTAATTCAGAAAAGGATCCTATGGGGCTTTGTAGTTATTGATTTTTCAACATGGAAAATTATTTTAACACTTTATTGCTGCCTATCTCTCCATTTGCTAAACACGTATCTGTTGATTGCACATGTCTGTGGAAGTGTGTAGATGTACAAACTTAAATTATATTTCCCTGATACTTTAAGGTGAAATATTCTGCTTGACTCTCCCCAGAGAGAGGTTTTAAAGACAAGAGAATCTGAAATCCATATTAATTTCCCACAGCTTCTGCCCACCATTTTAATTTTTAAAATGATATGACCTCTACTTCTGGTTTATTTCCCACTTTGCCTCTTCTTGAGAAATGAATTCTACTTTACAGCCGAGTAATGTCCAGCATTAGCAGAAACAACTCATTTCAAATGTCCAATCTAAACAAAGCCAAAAGAATGCTTCCATCTTTCATTTCAGATGTGAACATTTTAAATCACCAGGAAAATCAGGAAATTGGAAGTCATCAATTAAAGCTACATGATTTCACAAGTGAGAGTTTTAATTTACAGAAAATATTGTCTTGCTCTTATAATACATTAGTTTATTTCGGCCCATTAGTTTCAGAAGAATATCTTGGGAAGACAGAGCACCAATGTAGGGCCCAGGTAAAAGTTACATTTTCAAGACCATGAGAACTAACAGATAAATGCCATTGGAAAACTTAATTAGAATCACCAAGTGGTATGCATGTGTATTCAATTCTGTAATAGTTAATTAATCTAGCATTATTATTTCTGGTACATTTTTATTCTTTCATATAAACTATTATACATTTGTCATGATCATGTCTATTTTTTCTCTATTACGTCTCAGTAATGTTGGGTTGAAGCTTCATTTGTCAGCTAGGTCATCATTGTAATACACAGGGAAGCTTTTAAATTGTTACACAAATGACAGGATGTGCGCTGATGACATACATTCTAAATTTGACTCATTCTATGTTGGCTTTTAATAAATAGACAAGAAAAGGAATTTTCATCAGAATGGTAAAAAAAGAAACATTTTTTATATCATCAAGTCTTTGAGGTTAAGCCAGAATGAGCTGTCATTTGCTGAGGAGATCCATAGTGTAGCCCTGAACCTGTTGGGGGCAACTCTTAAAGTTGAGGAAGGAAGTTTTTTTATTCAAGGACTAAGTACATGAGCCACAAGCTGTCTCTCACACATCTTGCCTACAGGTTAAGTCTGTCCTTAACTACCTGACTAATTTTGGGGGGAAAGCCCCAAACTCTCTAGTTACAAGATGAAGGGGTTGAAACACAACTTGTTGGCCCTACCCAATAGGTTCAGGGAGAGATAGTCAACCATCCTGTTTGTTGGGACTACTTTACAGGCTAAGGAATGTACAAGGGTATAGAGAAACTCATAGATGTTAATAGTTTGAGTTGAATTCATCTGCCTGAGTTATAATGGTCAGTATGTCCAAAGATTATTTCTTAGACATAAATATTTGACCTTTTTATGAGGCATGTTTGTAGAGAAAATTGAAACTCCTAACCTGGACTTCAGTTTTGATATCTAAGTGTAGACAAAGGAGTTGTTTTCATTTGAACTAAGTATGGAGTGTTAACTATCATTGTGGAGTTTGACATAAATTCTCTATATAAGGTTCTTTTTCCCCCTCTAGGATAAAAAGAGATAAGCATACCATTGGTCCAGGGCCAGATGAAACTCCTTTATCAGAATACTGCGGAGCAAAGATCTGGAGGAAGTAAAACACACACACAAGTATATATGTCAATGGTCATTCACTTAGATTTTCCATCTGCTTTTAATACATTTCCTGATATTATTTAAAAGAGGGCCATGTTTTAAACAGAAATGACATAGAATTCAGCACTGAATCCACCAGTTCTCACCCACCTCTAGAGTGAGGAAAGATGGCTTCCTAAACCTTTACAGTCCCTCAGAACCCTCACAAGTAAAGCAGAGCTCAGGGGGACAGGCTGTGCTGGAAGTTGCTGCCCTAAACCACAAGCCAATAAGACACTTCTTTGTTCTGACTGGAGTTTCAAACGAGGATATAAAGAGTTTTCAAGTTATGGGAAAATTAAAATGCCCCTTAGAAGATTAAACTTTTAAAAAATAGTTCACAGTAATAACTTTCCTGTTAAAGATCTCCCTTGGAGTGGTAGCTGTATTAAAGAAGGTGCTTTTTTTTTTAATACACTCAGTAGATAAGCAATCATAATAAGATCTTTGGGAGAGAAAGGTCTTATTTTACTGGCATACAGTTGGGTATTAGAATCAGGGTTCTGATTCATAGTGCTAACCAATTAAACAAATATGTTTTCCTTCCTGCAGTGAGGCCATTTGGCACTCATACCATTGTCAAAGACATAAAGCTAAAAGAAGATATTAATGAAAAAGGGAAATGTACTTTTCTTAAATTAGTTTCGAGCAAATTAAACCTAAAACTGCTTTGAATGTTGGTTCAGCAGACTCCAAGCCAAGGAGAATAAAAAGGGTCGGATGTTTGTGAAATTGCTTAAGATCAGGGGCTTCACTTATGTAATTCAGTCTAATCAAACTCTTTAATAAGGCAACACCTCTTACTTGTGCCTTACTGATAAAAGATATTAAATCCCCAAATTAAATAATGGTGCTGATGGCCACCGCTACCTTCAGTGAACAGAAAGTCCCAGCCTGTAATTGACAAGGCCTCAAAAGAGGACAGACAAAGCAGAACCTCAGATGGAGAAACCACAGAAATGAAATAAAATATATTAATTCCCAAATAGAAGTTTTTTCCTTAACTACTAAAAATAAATTCTACAATTAAACACTTTTCTAACAGAGAGAAGACACTAAAGTCAGAAATAAGTTAAAAATACTTAAGACACCTTACCCCAGCAAGACCAGGGGGGCCAGGGGGACCAGGGGGACCAGGGGGACCAGGAGGGCCATCCACACCATCTCTGCCCCGGGGACCTGCTGGACCCTGTTAAAAAGAAAGGGAATTAGGGCAGGGTTTGAGTAGCCCTGTCAAAACCAGTATAGTATGTGAAAGGGGACCTAAGAACACATGTGCTAAGGTCAGCTTCTCAGACTTGAGGATGTGAATGTGGAAATGTAACATGTATGTCTGTCATTTATTGACATGTGGCATAGGTTTAATTTAGAAGGACCTTTAATGACTGATTTGTGAAGATAACAAGTGGAAGCTAACACAGGATAGGATATTAATTCATAATGGAGCTGATTCTGTGAACTAAACATGTTTCATGTTGTATAAAGAGACACCATGTGGATCGGTACTGGTTTCTGACTCTTGTAAAGGTACTCAGTTGCTTCAATATGTGGTATGTGGGAGAGTAGATTAACTGTTTAGATCGCTTTATCACAGGATAGGAATACTGCTTTAACACTATTCACGTTGTTAGGATAATTAAGTGAAACAATTATACAACTAATAAATTGTGTAGGATATGTGCAAGTCCACATTTCACGACAGATACAAGATGCAGCTGTTTACATATTGGGAAAATGTTACATAATGCAAATCATGCAAAACCATGTAGTTACTCATATCAAAGAAAAGTAGCAAATAGAACAGCAGCCTGGCTTGTACCTGTATGAATGGAGACAGACAAACATGTAACTGACAGCTGCTTCACAATTATTTCCAGTTTATACAAAGGTCTTTGTATTTTCAAAAGAAACAAGACATGTCACAAAGAGATTTGTGTGGTCAGGGATGTATTTCCATTATACATGTATTGGGCAGGCCCAATTAAAACAAAGAAAGATAGACTTGCAAAGAGCTGGGCTGCCTGTAATAGTGTTTCTTTTTATGAAAGGGTAATCTTGACTGAAAAGGGATATTGATTATATATAATAATGTTCATTTACTTCTTCTGTAGGACATTATCTACTCAAAAGGTGGTGTAATTATCTGAATACATAATATTCTTACACATTGTCAGTCTTCTGTAGCTCCTAATATAATATGTAGTTATTCAAATATGGGCCAAAGCCCTTTAATGCTTCAAAAATTTCATACCCTTTCTCCACGAGGTCCTCTATCTCCAGTGGGGCCCTAAAAGAAGACAAAAGAAGCAAAAGGACACTCGCCTAAGTAATTTACCGTGAACAGGCAAACCAATTTTGAAAATCATTAGTTGTTAAGACTAAAATATTATTAAACAACAGCCAAAAGACCCGGTATAGAACAATAGACAACATGTGTTCTTTTTCTTAAAACTAAATGTAATTTTTTTCAAGCTGGAGGACTAGAGGATGCTATAGTCTCTAATGGTCAAATCGATATTATCCATCGTATTTTTAGTAAGATGATTACTATAGATAAAATAACCATATTGTTACATCTTTACCACACATTTACAGAGCCACATCTTTAAGATAAGCTTTGATTTACTATCTATAATATAATATACATTCTCTCATCAGAATATAAACAAATTTTTAGAAAGTCTTTTAGTAGTGGTATGTAAATCATCAATTTATATAACATAAATGTAATTAGAGATGCTTCATTACATCAAACATTAACACTATTTTACTTTATGGTTTGGTGAATTCATATTTGTATGAGTAAAATCTTGACAAAGGATTTTCTTTCTATAGTTCATATGAAACTGCATCAAGCTTGTTCTGGTAATATCAGATATTTACAGAGAAGCATTAGACTCTTACCTTTCTTGCAGCTCCCTAGAAAAAAAAAGGCAAATGGTTATTATGAGAAGATTTATATAGACTTCCATAGATTAAAGGGGATTAATATTTTGATATTATATACAAACACATCTGTTGATATCACTACATTATTCTTTCATTGTCTTAATCTAATATTTTGAGATAAAATATAAAATTTTACCAATAAACAAGATGCTATCTATGAAACCAAATATATATGTACTTATAGCTATTTTGCAGTTTTAATTCATGAGCTAAGAATTTATTCATAATTCTTTGAAAATGCATCCAAAGAAATAAAAAAAACAACAACACTTTAGCTCAGTGAGATCTTGCACTTCCAAGTAGCTGGTGCTATAACCCAAACTTCCACTGGCCCATTTACTCTCTGTTCCCTATGGGTATTTTATGAGACCAGCCTTACTTAGAAGCGCCACCCACTTTGGAAAATGGGGTGGGCATTTCAGTAGAATCCAGAAAGGTTTGGACTGCTTTACCCCTCCACGACTTCCTTGAGAAGCCAAACTGGCCAACTTCCCTCCCTAGAAAATACACTACTATGATCAATACAATCAAAGTATGAACATCTTATTTTTATAAAAACAGTTTTACTCACCGCTTGTAAAGCTGTAGAGGAAAGAAAAATAATAAATAGTTACTGATACCATTTCATTTTCAGTAACAGTAATTAACAAATGATACACAGGTTTATAAGACTGAATTACTTGATTAAAATACCCCTTCTATTTCTTAAGAATATCCTAATGACTTCCAAATTATTCAGATAAAAAACATACCAGGGATCAGCAGGATGATTTGTTTATGGTTTTAATATGTAAATATATTTTGAATTAAATGGTTAATTATTTACTATTTTACAAATGCTGTGAAATATTAATGTGTCTGGAGGACATTCCTAAAGCTCAGCAATTATGGTGGAAGTGGCACAGATTAATCATTGCCTCTCACACCAATTGATTGATGAGGAAATAATTCATGGTTTAGATCACCTTTAATAAGAATCTAAGAAAAGTTAGGAGGCTATGTACCCTAAAGCGAGTTTGTTTTTCATAAAACATTGAAGTGACTTAGCCCTTTTCCCCACAAAGGTCTAATTTACATACACGAAAACAAATTGATCCAGGAATCTGATTCTTGCTTTAAATAGTTCACTTAAATCAGGTAAGGTCGTTTGATTAATGCGCATCAAATTTGTTCCCTAAGAAGGATCGTTTTGTATAAAAAGAAAACTATGGAGTAAGAACTTGAAAAACAATGATACCCACCTCCTTGCCACAAACACTAAAAGACTTTAAAGACTGAGTCCCTTCCTGAAGTATAGTAATTATAGGTTAATGTGGTATATGATTGTGGTTGGACTTGCTCCAGCATGATTCACCATGAAAATTTGCTTGAATTTGGTGGTCAAGAAGTATGCCATTTGGAAAGAGAACATCTGTTTCAATGGTCACCATTTGGGAGGGTGGACTTCCTCCAGCACTGAATTTAAGGGCAATTGATGAGAATTACTGTTAAATTAGATAAATGATAGGTTTAGTTTATTGTGTCCATCAGAGGAAGAACAGTTTGCCTGAACTGATGAACAGAACCATTACATCCTTATATCCTTTGGAGACTTGCCTTTTCATTACTCGGTTGTGCACCATTTTGAACAATGTGTGTTGGGCAACCTTTAGTCTACATAGTGGCTGGATGTTGATTAGAAGGTATGCTGACGTTCAAATCTCTACCTCCCAAGGGCTATTGTATTTTTCTCTGGGACTTCACCCTTCTACTCTCTGATTTCATAGAAAGCTAACTCGTAACACTAACTTTTTCAGTTCGGTTTCTCGTTAGTATCCTCAGTGGGTAATAGAAGTGGATGAAGGGAACACACATGCTTCAGATATGAGGCAATGGTAGACACGTGGCATGTGGGTGGGGCCAGCTTTTGGAGCCCTGGGTGTGGCCAGGCACCCCTCATCAAGCCAACATCTTTGTCTAGTTAAATTAGGCAGCCATTTTCAAGATGAAACTCGACTGACTTTCTTCATTCTTTCGACATGAAAGTCTAGTCATGCAAGCTTGAAATGGAAGGTGGCCTTGAAGTTGGAACACTTAATTTCCATCCCACGTTTTAGAAAAAAGTCTAGTTGATTTGTTTGAAGCCACATAGCAAATCAGTAAGAGCCTCATGGGAAGAATTCCAGGCTCTCGAATCTCAGGCCAAGGTTGGTATTTCTCAAATCTGCTATTTTCATGTCTGATTACCGGTGGGAACATGTTGAGGGGTAACTGAACAGAGATGATTTTAGTTAAAAATTACCATTTCTTTGACCATGCAATGAACTGGGAAGCTAATTTAACCATCCAGAAGACAAAAGTAGAAACCCAGGCACCCCACTTCTAAGTCTACCCCGACGGAGACCTCCATATATGGCCCAGAAATGTAAATCACTCTATAGACCCAGGGAGTCTTTAACTGGAATGCCATTAGCTTAAGGGCCTGGCCCTTGTGCTTTCATCTTACTGCCTCCAGGGGGCGCATTTTCATCATTATCTTCATCAACGTCATCCAGACCAACTCTGACGCCCACTAGAAAATGGAGACGGGTGAGGTTTGTATTGTTACATTAAAGGGTTTTCTAAACTAGGCCTCAAGTTTCAGAAGGTTACCATGAGCACAATTCTGGGGACTGAGGGGTGCAGCCCTCTGATTTTTTTCACTCTGTCAGTAGTGTTTGTCTCATCTTGGGGCAAAATCCTTTTGCCTCCTAGTGAGCTTCAACAACCTGGGGATCCAGGCCAGCTGTCTAGTTTTAAGGGAAAACTTTCCCAACTCTTGGCAACAGTCAAGCCTTCCTCGCTTTCTTGTTTCTCGTTCGCCCGGGTGTGTCCCCACAGGCCAGAGAGCTTCCTCACAAGCTGTCTATGGAAATGGGTCAAGTGTCCCCTTTCCAGAGCAGGGTGCCCACCTATCCAGTCTCTGTCCTTCATCGCCCCAAACAAGTGGAAGACACTTACATTGGCATGTTGCTAGGCACGAAGTTACTGCAAGCAGCAACAGAGTCCGCGTATCCACAAAGCTGAGCATGTCTACCACTTAGACATGCAGACTCCTTGTGTCGCAGAGCCCCTGGGTCACCAGCGGAGGTTATCACCTGGCGGGCGCAGGCATGCAATCGTGACCGGTCCCTCCAACTTAGCCGAAACCTCCTGCTGCCGTGGTGCTAAAATAATAAAGCCCAGACCTGCCCTATTTATATGGCAAAAGTTTCCCCGGTCTGTGGGTGCCTCCAAAAACGTCTCCACCAATGGGAAGGCTGGGGCCAGGGGCCCGGGCCGCAGTGCTGGGAGGAGACTGCGGGGGCGCAGGGAGGGAGCCGGGGGGGGGGCGGGAGGGACGTGGCCACGGGGCTTCTTAAATTGGTTCCATTCTTTTTGAGGACGTGGACACTTTTGAGGCTTTCGAGGGGAAAGTCTGACTCTCTGTCTGCATACCTCCGCCCTCCCCAGCCACCCGCCCTCTCCCGCTCTTGCCAAGTTTGGAACCACTTTAGGATACCTACGTGGGCCCTGTCCAGATGACTGGGCAGCCGGGCAGGTGTGGAGGGACCTGGAGACCCGAAGATGAAAAGGCAGGAGCTGTCCAGTCCTGCCTCACCTTGTGCCCTGAGGGCCTTCTGTAGGCTGGAAGGGAGCTGGGGCGTGAGGGATGGAGGGGGCAGCGTGGCGAGGTCTAGAGCTGCCTTCCTAGGCTGCTACCTCCACCCTGCCCCCCACCCCAGCTTTTCTCCAGCTTTGGGGCCTGCATGCCCAATCCCTCCCCTTTCTCTCCCCTTTCCTGTTGATGGAGGGGAGCAGGCACCAGTGGAATTCCCCTCCATTACATTTGGTTTGGTCAAGCCCCACCCCCACCCCCACCCCCACCCCAGGAAGTAGTCCTCCCTTTGCTTCCAGCTCTGTCCACAGACCCTTTGCAGGATTACCAGCCAGACTCTGAGCCTGGAGCAGATAACACATCAGTGAGCACCCAGCCCCCCTTGGCCTTGCTGGCCACTCATGACCTCTCTCACAGCCATTGCCCAACACCTCTCTGCCTTCGTTCTCACACCTCTCCTCATTCTGTTAGGGGAAAATGTGGGAATGAGTGTAAAACTTTTTATTTGGCACCTAAGGTATACACAGCCTCCTCCTTAACATCCCAACTGCCCTCTCCAGAACTCCCTCTCAGACTCCCCTCCCCTGTCCCCGGCCTTCATACTTCCCCACAAGGGGATGAGACTTTGACCATGAAACACTGGAGTAGGGAACCTTGGCTCTCCAGGATGGTGGCAATGACAACTGAGTGCTGCTTCCCCAAGCCTCTTACTTACAATGTCTTCCAAGCTCCTGCCCGCCCACTGTTTTTGGATTGCCAAGCATCTCTTATGAGGCCGCAGAGACACATTCAGAGTCTCATTCTGTCCCTGAAGTCACCCCCCAAAACAGTATCTTTAGGCCAAGTTTATCTCCATGAAACAGAAATGGGTGCACTCCTTGGGAAGCTTTTTCCTTTTCTGTCCCCCTTTCTACTTCCTGGTGAGGAAGAATTTCTGCCTAAGTAGGTTGACTCTGCTGCCAGTAGCCGCTATAAGCCAGAGGGAGTGAGTATAGCTAGCTGGCTTCTCTTCCTAAATTTAAAAGAAAAAAATCTAGAAATGGAAAAAGAGAATTACTAAAAAAATCTCAATAAAGTTATTTTAATCCAATTAAAAACACTGATTTGAGAGACAAGTTAGGGTGCATTTCTGAAGAAACATGGAGTGAAAGATTTCTGAAAGAGTACCAAAGAAAAGAAAACTTCAAAACCACATATCTGATTTATTTTCCTGCATTGATCAGAAGCACACGTTATCATTCTTGCCAATGTGCTGGCTTGCTTTTACCTGTGTCACTTGTTCCTTTGTCTTACATTCCTGAAAGTCAGATACTAAATCTGGATGAAAGACTCAGGTAAGTAAGACAATAGGTTTATGAAAGAAACTCCCTAAATGCACTTCAGGGAAGTTATTGGGTAACTCTCCTTGGGGTCAATTGGTTAAATCACTTGCTTTGCAATAGCTACCCAAGACCTTAAACATTTCATTTTGCTGTTGTTTCTGTGGTTGTCAAAAACAGTATCCAGAGTAGAGAAAGCATCCTTTGAAAATTTGATTGTATTTTCCTTTTTAGAAAAAAGAAAAATAAAGGAAAGAAAGAAAAAAACACCTAAGTTGATTTTTGAGAATTCGAGAAACCAAGTTTCAAACACAAGTATATAAATACCTCCACCCAGAGCCGCAGAGTGAACTGATAAACTTGTAAAACATTCCTGGAAACTGATGCAAATACCAAATGCTGCAGGGCTCCCTCTCTGCTGATGTGGCAGGGTTTGCAGCAGGCAGGCTGTGTCAGCACTTGGTGGGAAGCTCTAGACAGAGCAGTGAGAATGAGGAAAAAGCAATCTTTCTCTCTCCCTCTCTTCTCCCTCCCCCTCTCTCTGTCCCCATCTCTGTGTCTCTGTCTCTTTTTCTCTTGCTTGTGTGTGTGTGTGTGTGTGTGTGTGTGTGTGTGTGTGTGTGTGAGAGAGAGAGAGAGAGAGAGAGAGAGAGAGAGAGAGAGAGAGAGAGAGAGAGAGAGAGACTGGAATTTCAGCCTTTTATGGATAATTTGGAAGTCTTCCTCTCTGTGGTCACCTATTGGGGAAGACTTCACTAAGTCTTCATCTAAAAGGAGGCACTGTCTAACATTCTCCAATGCTTGCTCTTAGATATTGTCTAAATATTTTGTGCATTAAAATAACAAATGTTTTTAGTTAGTTCTTTGTGGTTATAGTTGAGGGGTGGGGTGGGGCTGAGGGAACCCAGAGAGCTGAAGCAAACAGCTGAACTGAAGTGTCCAGGTCCAGATGGTATGTAGGGACAGGGAAGGAACAAAACTGGAGTAAGCGGTAAAAGGAGCAGGGAATAACCAAAGCCTTCCATGACTTTGCTGCTAGACCACTGACACCTGTGTTCATATCCCTGCATCATTTTCAGAGGAGAGAAATGCTCTCCAGAGCTTTCAGCAACTGGTGGGAGCTGAGTCGGCCTGGTGGCTGTCTTCATTCTGCTACTATATTTATTGGGAAGGCTTGGAGATTCCTGATGAATATGATGTCAAGTAGGATATTCAGTTTTCATTGACTGTCTAAGTAGAACTGGAGTTGCATTCATTCAAGCAGTATCTAGGATTGTGCTAGACGCTGAACAACTTGGAAGCACTAGAAAGGGAATGACTAGGCACTGCCCTCTGGGGGCTTATGGTCTGCTGGAAGATAGAAAAGGTGCAATAAAGAATTCTGAGTTTATGGGAGCTCTGGGTCTAGGTAGTAGAATCAAAACAGGCTTCTCTGGAGCTGCAATATCTTACCAAGCCTCCATATAAAGACATTTTATAAGGATGATGGAGAACCAGCAGGGAAGTTAACCCCTATGATCTTAGCACTTGGAAGGCTAAGGTAGGCGAGTCTCAAGTTCAAGGCCAGCCTGGGATATTATAGCAAGTTCCTGCCTAAAAACAAAAGAAGAGGCTGCAGAAGCTCTGAGGCACTGGCAGTCCCGAGGCATTTTATTTAGCGTGATGAAACTCTGAGTGCTGAAGGTGAGGAAAAAGGAAGGAGTTGGGGCTAAGAATGGTAGATTTAGTAGGAACCATATTAAAATGGACCTGTAAGCTGTTTGGTTGTCATATTATCCTATGTTTTGTGAGAGCATATGGATGGATGATTTTGAGTGGACAAAGTATGCCATCAAAGAATGTTTTAAAAGTGAGGACTTGGGCTGCATGCTGGAGGGATGATTAGGAGAGCTCGGTAGAGATGGGAAACCAGTGAGGAGTAATTTGAAAGAAATTGGAGGAGCCTGCACTAGGTAGTGCTGCTAGAATTGAGAGCAGATATTGAACTACAGAAATACTTTACAGGTGGGAGAAAACTGCTCTGATGTTTGATTGTGGAAACCCAGGCAGGGGCGGGGTGCCAGAAGTACCAGCAGGGTTCTGGCTATAGCAACTGGCTGAAGCGAGGGTCCATTTTATTGGGAGTACATTTGAGAAGGAGACAATTAGGAGAGGGAAGTGAGGACAAACAAGTCGGTTCACATATAAACTCAGCCAGCTATGAACAATGCAAATGGCTAGGTCTCATAAATATGTCTGAAGTACAACTTCATGTTAGTCTTGATTGATAGGTAATGGAGTCATCGGATCCCTCATATTACCTATGGAATCCTATAGATTGCATATATGTATGGAAATCAGAGAGCAGTGGAAGAAAGTATGATGAGCTCCAGCAGTTGGTTGGAGAAAACCCAGGATGTCTCTGTCACAGAGGTTATAGGGCACAGGTTGTTGAGGAGGAAAACAGCAAAAGTGTTGGGTGCTGAAGTTCCCTACTTGTCTGAGAGGCCAAATCAAGGCTACAAAAATATATAAACCATCATCTTGTAGGATATTGGCGAAAGAGCTTTCCTGGAATGGAATTCAGGGTGGAGAAGGTGAATGACAAGTGAGGCAATAAACCATGTGCTGCAGAGTTTTAGTTACATCAATGGTTGGAGGGAGTCAGGTGTAGTTTAAAGGTAATGTATTAGGGGATTATCCTCATATAGAATAAGATAACCAGGAATAGCTGTGTGATTCTGATGCTAAACCCCACTTCAGAGTCTGCTAGGGAAACAAACCTTCAGCTTCTTCACATAATCTCATTTGCTTTCTGGTACTGAGGCAAGGGACATTTAAGTGCATATGGATTTTTTTCTGAGTTGGTACTGAATGAATAATCAGGTATTTTTCATGAAATCTCTTTCAAATGAACAGACAGAAAATTTATCCCACCTCTTATAAATTCCAATTTCGTCTGCAGTGCCCCATTTTTCAAGCTTAGAAATATGGAGGAGACACTACCCCTTTATTTACACTGACGTCTGAGTGTGCTTGTGTACAGATGGTATGGAAATAGTTGCTTTGCAGCATCTTGTTATTGACCATACTCAGCCCCATAACTCAGAAGGATGCACTGGGGCTCACAAATTTTAACTTCCAATTAAGCCCACCTCTTTCTTGAGAAGATACTGATTGCCTTTCTTCAGCCAGTTCCTGAGCCATTCTTCAATTGAAGAGTCCCAGAATGCTGATGAGTTGTGGATGTCCTCTCTGACTTCTAAGAACTTTGGATGGTTTGACTTCCAGATTCTTAATTTGAAAATTCTTTCCAAGTGTCTGGGAAAGAAAGGAGACTTGTATTGCAGCTGCCAGAAGGGTCTAGATGTTAATAACTGGTTGATTCATCATGAAGTTGAGAAAAGATACATATTCTGTGGTCAATACATTATATATAGAAAAAGAATTATAAAGATTTAGTTTTATGTGCTATCACATATTTAGTACTTATATAATTGCATTTTACTGAAAATAACCAGCAAATTAAACAATGGCACCAATGAGCATTTTGAAAATCTAAAAACTTCAATTATTAATGAACAATATAACAATTATATTGTATGCTAAGTACTGTACTGTGGTAGAAACTTTAAATTATCTCAAATCATCAACAATTGTTATCTGAATCTTAATGTAGCATGTTTTGTTATTTCCAATTTTAGAAGGAAAAATACTGAGACTCAGACTTCCTTGATATGGGCCAACTCCCCACAGCATCTCACATTTTTTCTCCCATTTTTAAATTTAAATTAGAAACAAGATTGTTTTACATGTCAATCCCAGTTCCCTCTCCCTCCCCTCCGTCCCTTCCCCCCACTAACACCCTACCTATCCCAAACCCTTTCTGCTCCCCAGGGAGGGTGATGCCTTCCGTGGGGGATCTTCAGTCTCTATCGTATCCTTTGGGATAGGGCCTAGGCCCTCCCTCATGTCTCTAAGCTGAGAGAGTGTCCCTCTATGTGGAATGGGCTCTCATTCCTATGCTAGGGATAAATATTGATCTACTACCAGAGGCCCCATAGATTTCTTATTCTTCTAATACTTAACACCCACTATCTACTACAAGCCTTCTTGATTGATTGATTGACTGATTGATTGGAAGGATAAATTGTTCATCAGTTGTCTCCTTTTACACAGAAATTGTCCATTTAACTCATTCATCTATTCTTAGATCTAACAAAGTACCTTCTAAATTAAAGATATTCAACTCACATTTATTCTGTAATGAAAAATGACTTGACATGGCAAAACTGGAGAATATGGAGTTTAATATAAATACTAGCTGTTTTCTGTCAGTGGTTATTTTTTACTATTTAAAGTGTGTGTGTGTGTGTGTGTGTGTGTGTGTGTGTGTGTGTGTGTGTGTGTGTGTGTGTGTGTTGATAGAGGACCAGTCAAGCTAGTTTACTGAAAAGTAGCATTTAATTATTTCCTAACATTTTCTCCACCTTATATTTCGTCAAGTCAAATGCATGGACAACAGATGCTTGAAGGTTCCAAATCACTGTGGGTACAGGATATGGAGTCAAGATTTGTTTCTGCCATATTTCTAATAAGGTCTGTAATGCGGAAGTCATTCAGTGGTGTTAGTTACAGATTGATACATTTTAAAAATAAGAAGTTAGGAGATGGTAAGGGAACTAGCCAGTTCCCAGTAGATGTGTTTGTGGTGAGAAATTCCGTCTACATGTGTTAACCAATGACTGACTTCCTATTGCATTTCTTTGACTCTTTCCTTTAAACTAAAACATCACTGAACGTTTGCATAGGATGCTTTGGAATGTTCAACCTTTGCAAAAAACCTGAAGAATATCTTTTCTTTTGTAAGGAGAAGAATGAGATAAAGCCTCTCTCAACTGCTGTGTGGCCCGTGGACCAGTGTTATCAGCATCACCTTAGAGTTTGTTGAAAACATGAATTTCCATGTCCCAGGTCAGACCTAGCAAGTTGGGAACTCTGGGTCATCAGTAATCTATGCTCTAACAAAGCCAGCAGGAGATTATGATCAGACTACACATTGAGAACTGCCAGTATTGAAGAACGGCCTTAGAGTTATACTTGGATCAAGACAAATCACTCTGATAGCATCATGGAGAGTAGATCTGAGCAGTACAAGAAATACATGGGAATGGCCAGTAAAGAGGGAAATTCTTTTTCTCCAAACCTACTCACTACCCAACTCCCCTTCATATCTAGTTGTACTTATTTTTAATTTATTGACTGACTTGATGGTTTTTATAAAAACTTTTAAAACTTAAAAAAAATTGAAAATCTAATTATATGGCTGTGACACATAGATAGCACTGGCAGGTATGTTCTTAGAATATCTGAGGTTTCCCAGCATGCATCACTTTGTATGTAGTAATGACCTATGATGTTTACAATACATTTCAATATATGTGCTTACTGTGAGATGATCAGAGCAGGTTAGTTAATGTAACAATCAATTGAATATGCAGCATTTCTTCATGATAAGAATTTTTAAGGGGGGGTGAGGTGACAGTTCAGGCCATACAGTGTTTGCCTTGCAAAGATGAGGATATAGTTTGGCATCTAGAACTCACATATAAAACTCACAGGATGGTGGCACAAGTTTGTAATCCCTGTGCTGGGGTGGCAGAGACAGGCATATCCCTAGTCTCACGGGCCAGCCAGCTTAGTCTACTTGGCCAGTTCCAGGTCAATGAGAGACCCTGTCTCAAAAAAAAAAAAAAAAAAAAAAAAAACCAGAGCAGGTTGTTCTCTGGTCTCAACATGGTTTTACACACACATGTATCTGCACACGCATTAGTACACATGCACTATGCACTCATATGTAAAACATTTCAAGACTTCCCTTTTAGTCATGCTGAATATATAACACATTATAAAATGTAAATATATAGTTACAGCCACTATGCTCATCCCTCTTAACGGAAACTTTCTGCTCTTAGATAATGTTTTTCTTTTCTCCACTCCTCCTCCACCACTTGATTCTACTCTTGATTCTCTTCGGTTTTATAGATTAAAAACTGAATATCTGGAAACACTTGTTATTACTTGTTCCCTACTGACAATATTTGTAATGTCAAAAGAAGACATTGAAACATTTCTGCTCCTGATAAGCCTCTCCGAGGATGCAGCCATCCAAATCCGATCAAATCTGATTATTTTCCACCCTCGCACCCACCATAGGAGACAGAAAAGGGACCAGAAAACCATGAGTCTGTTTTCTGGGGCACAGTTTAAATACCCTAGGGGAGTGGTCTTGAGCACCTCTGGAGGTGGGGTCATCATTTGGCAGGCTTTCTAAGATGCAGCAGGGGTTGGAGAGAAATAGGGGCGAGAGCTCAGGGTGGAACGTTCACCATAACATTCCAGACTCTTTGGATATGTGGATGCCAGGCGCTGTGGTGAAGCCGCTACTAGAAGAGACACTTTTCATCATTTCTTGTTGATTTCAAGCCTGTTTGAAATCATTGAGACAACAAGGTTTACAAGGGAAAATGGATGCCTAAGGACACACTTTCACTCTTCAAGCAGGTTGACTGATTGGAGCAAAAACTGAAGCTCGTGCTATTGGGTCTAATGATGGCCTCAGTAACTCCAAGTAACTTTTGACTTCTCCCTGGTACAGTACCTCACATGACAGCACACCATGAACCCAGGCGTCATCATTCCCTAATAAGCAGATTATGTAAGGTAAGGAAGACTCCTGGTTAACTACAAACCCGTTAGTTACTCTCCAAGAAGCCCTCTGGGGCCCAGGTGACACATCACAGACACATGTCTTTAATCTGTTATTCCCATGCCATGTTTCAATACTTGAGTAAAACCCGCACTTCAGAACCTTAGAAAAGATGTGTGTGTGGAGGGTGGTGGTGGTGGTTGTGTTCCTTTGGGCCTCTTTCTCTGGTCTGAGCTGAGTGATTCACTCATTTTTACAGCTTACCCTCCAATTCATCTCATTATAGTTAAGTTTCTTTCTTTCTTTCAAATTTAATTTTACATTCCAACCAGAGTTCTCCCTCCCATCCCTCCTTCTGCTCCCCTCAGCTTCCCCCAGCCACTTTTTTTTTTTTTTTTTTTTTTTTTTTTTGTGATGTGGCTGGCTCCTCTATGTCTGATAAAACCAATCGTTCCATTCCTACCTTTGTCCATACTGTCAATCATGCTACCATATTCTGTGAAAGACACAGTGAGGAATAGTGGGCCTGAGTCATGCTCTTGGCAGCTCTCCTGATCTCTCTCCTTCCTTCTGTTCAGAAGGTTGGCATCCTTCCTAAGCTTTACCTGTGCCATACCTGTGTCTTCATGCCCCTGGCTGTAGTGGACTTGCCCGTCTAGGTTATCTACATCTCTTCCCCAGGGCTCTCTGCTCCAGCACATGTTCTAAGCCTGTAGTCCTCCTTGCAGGACCCCTCTGAGGACAGTCCTGGCAGATTGTCCTTACGTGTTCCCAGTTTCCAACTTCAGCTGCTAGCCGCAGCTGGTTAGTTCCATCGTGCCTGATCCTGATCTCCGTCTTTCAGAGCCTCCATCTGAGAGAAGGGGATGAGTTTTGGAAGCTCCCCCCCCACCATCTTGTTTGAACTGTATGTTCAACAAGCAACTGTGGTGGTCTTATTGTGTAGCAGATGTGGATGTGGAGAGAGAGAGATAAGATGGAATTTTCAATTTCAGGAGAATGTCATTTGCACAGTAGATTTTCTCTAATTGCGACGATAAGGAAAGTCTTTTTGCAGACTGAGGTACTTAAGATTTTAGGAGGCAAATAAAGTTAGGAAGGGATTAAATGCAAACCCCTATAATTCTTCCTTGCTTTGTCTCTGAGACAGAATGTTCAAGACAGCACACCAAAGAGAGCATCACCGACATCCTTCATGTTTTTAAGTACTAGCAGCGGTTGTGGAGCATGTGCTTTCTTTACTATTTTTTACTTCATACAAATTTCTTTGGGTCTTTTTTTCTCCATCATTTCAACAAAATGCCCATAAATTTGTTTTGTTTTGCTGAAGACAATATTCATGTGAAAACATCTTGCCGCTGGCATCTAGTCCCCCCGGCCCCAAGTGAGCAATGCCTTTCTGATTCCATGATTTGGAATTGTTAACTCCTGACACTCTGTCCCATAGATAACTCCCCAAAGCTCACACCATCAGGCCCTTCTTACACAAATACCACTTGGCTCCTTCCTCGAAGCTGTGGGAGTGCCATTTTAAGGTCCTGGTTTACATCTCCTCCAATTCCCTTATTTCCTAAAGCCTGGAGGTAACCCCCCCCCCCTTACTGCGTGCCATCTGCTTTACTCCATGTTTTTATTCCCAACACCCAATTTCCTTTTCCCTAATTATCCCCAACAGGAATGACTCATAATTCTTATATACTGGAGTGAAATTTCTTATGGCAGGGAAAAAGCACACAAAACTAAATTTGCATTTTTTGAAGTCCCTTTTCCCCTAAAATCTAAAGTGAAGGTAATTCACTAATTGGGACAGATTGATTTACCTAACCGGAGAAAACAATGAATTCCTCCTTTAAAGCACAGAGATTTTGTGTTTTTTTGCAGCGAGCAATGTATTCATAATGTGCAAAGGAGTTCATAAGGAAGTAAAGAGATGGAGAAGGAACTGGTGCTGCTTGGGAACAAGGAGGAAGCTTCTAGACGGAGAAAATATTGGAAGTGAGTGCTGGAAGACATCAAGAGGTAGAAGGGAAACCTTTCTAGGAAGATGGCACAATGTGTGTAGAAGGGGGTGGTGTTTAGCATAAGGCACACGCAATAACCACTGTTATAAAGATCTTCCACTAGAACGGTGGCTCTCAGTATAAGGTGATTTTGTTCCATAGGAAGGAAGCTTTTGGCAATCTTTGGAGACATTTTTGGTGGTCATGACTAGGAGCAGGAGTGTATGTAACTGGCATCTGGGGGAAAAGCCAGGATACTGCTCAACTTCCTTCAATACATAGGATGGATGCCACATAGAGTTTTCCTCATGCCTGTCAGCATTGACACACTGAGTAAGGCAAAATCCTGAGGGCTGGGCCTTGCCTGTATAACCATGTCTGTATGATCTAGCAGGCTTGGAATCATCATTGACATTCAGGTGACATTTTTTGAGAGATCAAAGACAATAGATATTTAGAATTAGATATTGAGGCCTAATTAAAGGGTATTTGGAAAATCAGGTGGTCAGTGAGCCGGAGAGAAATCAGCAAAAGCATTTTGTGGCATATTCAGGAATCCTCTTTAATGTCTAGTCCCAGGGAGACCACTGGAGGATTTTATGCAAGGGACTGTTATTACCCGATTTATGATTTAGTAAGCAATGAGGTAACAGTGGGAAGAGCCCACTGCCATTTACTTAGTACCACTGTTATAACAATCTCCCACTAGAACAGTGGTTCTCAGATTAAGGTGGTTTTGTTCCATGGGAAACATTTACTTAGTAAGGGACTATAACCCTGCAGGCCAGATAGTCTAGTTACCTTCCTTCCTTCCTTCCTTCCTTCCTTCCTTCCTTCCTTCCTTCCTTCCTTCCTTCCTTCTTTCCCTCCCTCCCTCCCTCCCTTCCTCCCTTCCTCCTCTCTCTCTTTTGGAAACAAGGGTTCTCTACATAAACCTGGTTGTTCTGGAACTTGCTCTGTAACCAGGCTGGCCTTGAACTAAGAGATCTGCCTTGAACTAAGAGAATGCTGGGATCAAAGACATGTGCCACCACTGTCCAGTCTTGTTACTTTTCTTTTGTGTGACCAAAAGAAACTTTGGGAGGAAAGGATGTATTTGGCTTACACTTCCAGGTCAGTTTATCAATGAGGGTAGTCAAAGCAAGAACCCAAGGCAGAATCTTGAAGCAGAAATCATGGAGGAAGGTTGCATGCTGAGTCATTTCCTGGCTCCCTCAACTCCACTCTCTTACACAGTTTAGAACCACCTACTCAAAGATGCTATTGCCTACAGTAAACTGGGTCCTGCTACATCAATTAACAATCAAAACAATCCCTCACAGACATGACCACATACCAACCTGATAAATACAGTTACTCAGTTGAGATTCAGTTTTCCGATGATTTGGGCTGTGGCAAGTTGACAGTTAATGCTAACTAGGACACCAGATACAGTCTCATCGTGAAGACAGAGAAAAGAGGACATATGGGACACATACCAAGAAATTAGAATGGATAGGATTTGGTGATTAGTTGAATATGGGATACAGGATAAGGTTTTTGACTTGGGTGTTGATATTATTAGACAGGATAAAAAACACAGGAAGAGAATCAGGGTTTGCATGGCATGTTTGTATTTATGAGTTTGTCCCTTGAACATTTGTCAAAACATTAATTTAGATCCCCACACTCAACAGACATTTGATTAATCCATTACCTAAGCTTTGTGGATATCAACATAAACAAACCTAATTCTTAAAATGTTGCCATATCCATAGTCTAGTCACAATAGACAAAGGTAAAAGCAATCCCTGTCCATTGACAGGTGACTGGATAAACTAAATGTAGTATATTCATAAAAGAGAGTATTATGGAGTCATGGGAAAGAATGAAGTAAACACATACTATACAATGAACCAAACTTTTGAAAATATGCCAAATGATGAAAATTAGTTACAAAAGGTAAAGTATTTAATGATGTACTTACATGAAATATCCAGAATGGATAAATGCATAAAGATGGAAGCCATTAATGTGGGGATGAGTCAAGGAAGGAGGAAAATGGGGAATGATTACTTAATGGACACGAGGCTCTTTTGAGGAAGATAAAATATTCTGGCTCTAGTTGGTGGTGATGGTGATGGTTGTACAGCACCGTGAATGTGCTAGAGGACATAGAATTTTCACATTAAAGTCGTTAGCTATACTTTAAGGTACATTCACATAACAACCATTTTTGGGTTTCAGCTGAACACATCTCTCCTCTTATCCTTACAGGAAGCACTCAGTCTTATGAGAAAGACAAGTGAAAATATAGTGAATCAGAGCGGACAGAGTCTATAATTGTCTCTGGTAATACACAGTGTTCTTCAAACTGAGAAATTATCTAGATAAAGCCCCAGCAACAACGAAAGCCAGAGAGAGATGTGAGTGAAGAAACCATTTTCTTTATTTTTATGGTCCTGATTGCTACACTTCATGTGAGGCATAATGGAATTATTCTTGAGACATAAGTGGCTCCATCAATGCCATGTGACTAGTCAAATGGCAGAGCCCTTTTATAGCCTTGATCCTCAAGAAAGTAAAGGCAAATGATGGCAGTAATAAGTAGGATTAAAGGGTTCAAAAATTTGTTTAAAAATGAGTAGTACAAACTCGAGACATCACTGAAATTTCTTTGAATGTTTCAGATGCTTTCTTGAAGAATGTTTAAGAATTCTCAAATAGCTAACTTGCTTTTAAGACAATAAGGAATGGGAGGAGGCTCTGTAAATGGCTTGGCTGGTAAAGTGTTTTATAACCTGAGCTCGTATCCCCAGCATGCACAGTAAATAAAAAAAAAAGGAAGGACAAGAAGTGTATAGAGAGAATCTCATGGAAGGGGCAGAGTGGTTGCCACAATCCATTAAAGACAAATCCTCAATTCAAAATGATGACATTTATACTTTTGTTTTCTATTCCTTTAGAAATTGAAATGTTAATTTTATATGTATATAAACCTTTCAGACATGGTAACAAACACCTAGACGCACTGAATAGTTAGGGTAGCTCTATCCCTTGTAAAAGAATAGATAAGAGTCTCGTTTTCCTCATGAGTGAATCATTCATTCTCTTTTCTAGTAAAACACGTATGGAAACATAGGCACTGGCAGAACAGGGGGATGTGTTGGTGAGAACTGCCTTCAAGTTGTTTATAATTAAGTGCAAATAGGTAACAAATAAACAATGTGTAGAGATTAGTATTAAAGGTCTTTGTGTGAGAAAACAGAAATGAGATGTCTAACTTGGACAAAGAATATTAAGGTCATTCCCCGAAGGGATGAGGATAAGTCTTGATAGGCCAAAACCTGCTGGGTTTGCATTACCAGAAATAAATAAGAAAATTAAAAAGGACAATAATATGGTACAATCAAGCTATCCCCTCCTTCCTTCATTAAATATGCATTTTATGCTTTCTATGTCTCAGACACTGTGGCAAACATTGAGAATCCAGCCAGAAGGTTCCTTCCTTCATGATCTTATAGTCTGAAAAACCAGACATTAAGCAGCCTGGGCAGTAAATGCTGATGGACTGACTGTCTTTCAGTTAGTGTGCAGGATGGCATGGGGCATGAGACAAAGGCATGGCACACAAAGAGTATCCATAAGGAAATGACACACTCGGGAGTATCTCAGTTAGCTATCATGCTGAACAATCTGCCACGCACAAGGCAGCTTAAACAACAGACGCTTACCTTTCTTGGTTGTTGTTTCTGAGAAATCTAAGATCAAGGTGAATTTTGTCCCCAGGAAGGGTCCTGTTTCTGGCTTGCAGAGTGAGAATGATGACAAAAATTAACTAGCTAGTCTTGGGATGTGAGAATAACAGCAGAGAATGAACCAGACTTGACTTCTGGGTTTCTGCCTGTTTGTAGTAACATTTTTGAAACAAAGAATCCTGGTGGAAAAGAAGATATAGGGGTTTGAAAAAAAAGAACAAGTATCTTGTCTGTTACCATATTTTGTTTGGGTTTTAGATCACTTTCTTGATTGACATATTCACATCTTAACTTTCCAAAGTTCATTCATAATGCTTATAGTCCTTGTTATTTTTTCTGCCTCTTTTAATGCATCAATGTTTTTCTAGATGCCTATATGTGAAACATCACTTCCAATACTTCTTAGTTCCAAGTACACAGTCATCTTGTTGCCATTTATGGATTCTCGTTTCACCCTTACTATGTTGCCATGTCTATTATTACTATATAGGAAAGAAAAATGTGTTAGACACTATAATATATCGGACATTCAGAGGTGACCGGAATATAGGACCAGCAGAAGGACAGACTGTGATGCACAGTGGCTGTTCTAATGGAAGATTAACCAACTGAAGTCATGCAAGTCGAGGAAAAGTTTACAAGAAAAGCAAAACTCCAGCTAAGTCTTAATGATGAATAGGAATGGGATGGCAGAGAAGAAAGAGGAAGAGGAGCAAAGAGGCCAAGTGCTAACGAAGCCTCCCTCCACAGTTACCATAGCTAGAGTGGATGGGAAGTTGTATACCATCAGGCTCCATCAGGAGCAGATCAGCACCCCGTGACAGGAAGGCATTGCACTACACAAAAACTGGCGTTCCCACTTCCTGGCTACTCTTGCCATTTCTATTATAGCTTTGATGTTTGACAAGAGTTTACTTTACATAGTGTTTAGAACGATCTTTCAAAGCATGTCCTATACATTATCCATTTAGCCATGACAAGGTTCCTTTGGGACATGCTTGACAATTTTGTCAATAGCTGCAAGCAGCCAACTTGATGCCCCACGTCTTCCAAGTTAAATTACCAAGGCCAAACCAGTCATCTGTGCACTTTCTGCACTTCTGCCAAACTAACTATGTTACAGTTATAATTCTCTAGCTCAAAAATTTCAGTGGCTGCTTGTGTTCCACATCAGCAAGAAGAGTATCTTTGCTTGACCTTGTAGGAGCATCTATAAAAATTAGAACCAGCCTATGTATCTAACCTTAATTTCTACTAAACAAAATGCTTTGTATTGTCTATAGCTGCGGAGGAACTACCCTAAAATTATTAGCTGGCTTCCAAAATCAGCAATAATATCTTTTGGTTTATGGCCCTGGAATTGAAGTAGGGCTTAGTTAGATCATTATCCTGCTTTATCTTTCATTGCCTGTGGTCACTGGGGATTGTCTGGTAGCTGGTCTGGAAGGAAGCATCCAAGATGCTTTGTTTACATGTCTGATGCAAGGCTAACGAGAAGGCTCAGCTCAGCTGAACTGTTGACTGAAATGCCTATATCTGACAAAAATGAGCTCCCCACCTTTGGCTTCCAGAGATTTGGGTTTCCTTAAGAGAGGGAAGTGAATACTGCAAGACTTTAGTGCTATCCCTAGAAGTTTGTTATCATCACTTCGTAACCTGTGCTAAGGACACACACGATGCTGACTGAGATACATGAAGACAGGTTACATGGTTCGGTCACCTGGAGACATGCTTCATTAAGGAAGTGCTCTTTGAAGATTAATAAACACACCTGGTCGTATTCAAATGAGTTTTCATTGCACTCACTTGCCCTGCCTCTAGAGTTGTAGTCATTTTTATCCTTCCCCTGGATTCCATCCTAACACTCGAGAACTAGTCCAGATTCACATGGAACATTTGAAATCTTTCAGTGGATTCTCCAGTTTTCAAAACCCATTTTCCTCATTTTTGATCGATAGTGCCATTTTTAAATCTTGTAGTGGGAATAGAAAGATAAAGACCCAGTTGAGGTGGAAGAATTCACAGCTTTGGATATCTGTTTTAAACAAGGTAGTTAAGGCCAGCAGTGTGAACCAGAGATAACTTGGTTACTGTGCCCTCCACAGCTACCATTTGTAGAATTAAGAAACATGAGATGGGCAGTGTGGTTGGGAGGAAAGACTACGTCCCCTTAGAAGAGGCTACTCTGAGGTGTAGTGGGAAAATAGTAAAGGAGTTTTGCAAGTAGTAAAGGAAGAGAAATGGGAAATGGGAGGGATGCAGGAGGAGAGAGAGAGAGAGGTCTGGAGTTTGCTCGGGAGGAAATTCTCATTGAAGCCATGGGACTGAACAAATAGTCTAGAACAGAATCTGTGAACATGGATTTAAAATTAAAGATAGACTTGATGAGGATTTTTGTAACACAAGGTAGACAAGTATTTTGAGAAAAGAGAGAGAAGAACAGGTATAGGGATACTAGGTTTCCATGATCCAAAGGATAATGAGGTTTCTAGACAGAAAAGATTGTCAAATGTTTTAGCTGGAGCAGAACTAACCAAGAACTTGTGACTGACTACAAGCATTAAGATGCCATTGACTTACTGAATACTGAGAGAAGAGTCATTCGAAGGAAGCCAGACTGCATCCAGTGTGAATTAGCTGTGGGGGTCAGGAAGTAGGAGCAGTAGAATCACTTTTTTTCACAAGTTTAGCAATTAAATTAAAACTAGAACATCTCTACAGTAGACTTGCAAACACAACTACTTGTTTGTTTATTTGTTTAACATATTATGGTGCTGGAGACTGAAGTCAGTGAGTTTTGCATGGGAAGCAAGTCTTCTGCCATTGAGCTATGTCTCTAAGGCCTATAAGCAGAACTCTCAGTTTTAAATGTTCTTCTCTGATGGCGTCATTAAGAGGAGGTGTGTGTGTGTGTGTGTGTGTGTGTGTGTGTGTGTGTGTGTGTGTGTGTGTGTTTAATGCAAAATGCAGCTCTGTATTAACCTCACTAGACGGACATCACTTCCCATGACTCCAAAATAGACTTACAGGATGCATTTTTTAATGTTTATTTTATTTCATGAGTATGAGTGCTTTGCCTGCAGGTATGCTTGTGTAACGCTTGTGTTCATGGTGCCCATGAGGCTACGAAGAGGGTGTCAGACTCCCCGAAACTGGAGTTCTGGATGTTTGTGTACCATTATGTGGATGCTGGGTACTGAACCTGAGTCTTCTGTAAGAGCAACAAGTGCTTTTAACTACTGAGCCATCTCTTCAGCTCCCAACAATGAGAATTTTTAAGGGGGCCCTGAGCACATGCAGGATAGAAAGGGCTTCCAGATTGACTTTCTGGTTTACAAACACCTAGGGACCACAGACTTCACAGATAAAATGAAATTAAATGTTGGAGTAGAAGATCATAAAATGAAAGCTCCAGCAAGAATTAAAGATGCAAGGAAACAAAACTGGAGACAATTGTCTCTAATCGAAACACACTATTTTGAGCCATTACTCCATATAGATTTTTCCTCTTTCTCTCTCCTTTCCCTTTCTTTTCTCTCTCTCTCCCCTTTTCTTTCCCTTTCTCTCTCTCTACCACCCCTCCCTTCTCTCCCACCTTCCTCCAGCAAGCAATGTGCACAATTTTGTTAGATTCTATCTTAAGAATTTCAAGCTAGTACCCCATGACACACTCTCTCTTCTCTCTGTACTAGGCTGGGGGAGGAGAGTAAAAAGAATGTGGTCTGTGAGTCTGTATCTCAGGAATCATTTCAAACCAAACAGTTTCTAAGTTTTTGATGTCTGAAAGGCTGGGAATGGGGGCAGGGAAGTGGGCAGAACTTTGGCTGAGGGGCCATTTGTCATTTCCTGGGAGGTGCTGTACGCTTAACCCTTCAGGGAAGGGCTTTTAAAGAGATTCTAGGCTTTGGCCAAAGCAGTTCCAGCCCTAGGCTATTTCCTTTTGCTTTTCAGAATCTTGTTTTCTTTCCTTACATTTCTTGAGAATACGGTTGTTTCTCTCCAAGGAAAGTAGGTAGCAGTGCCATACGGATGGTGAAGGCCAACTAGAGTGTGTTGCTTCTGTGTGCTCAAGCCTAATTATGATAATGCAAGACACAGACAAGGGCAATGCCACACTGTGCTAATCACCTTTACACATGAATTACTCGATGTGTATGTTTTTCATAAGAAAATCTTCACAAAACCAAGTGAGTGCCTGGATTTTATCTGGAAGGTGCAGGACAAGAAAGGGTTACCCAGGCCTGTCTTTTCTTGATGTGTAACAGCTGTAAGAAAGTACAGCATCTCCCTCACACTCACCCCATCCCATCCCCCACCGACTCTCTCCACTTTCTAAGATTGCCTACAAAGTTGAAATCTGGCGTAAACAAAGGCAGCAGCTTTGGGACAGCTAAAAGCAAGATGGAGTTCAGAAAAGCAGGCAACAACAATTTGGCAATCTTCAAGAAGAGCCATTTGTGTGTTGTTTTCTGGAAGGAAGCAAGCAGGCAAGGTGAGTGGTGGTGGCCTTACAAAGAGCCTGAGCTAGAACTGAGGACCCCAAACCAAAAGTCACCTGCAAGCCAGGAAGGCCCACACATTTAATTACGTGAACAGCACTGGGCAGCTTTCTGCTGTATACAACTCTAAGGAGATAACAAGTTCCATTGCTCCTCTAATCAGTGTCTTACAGAACTGAACTTACTTGCTACAAATAAACAGGGACACAAAGATGTAGTGTTCACCAAAAACGACACACCCTCTGGTCAGCATAATAACCACTTAG
Organism: Cricetulus griseus; assembly: GCF_003668045.3. Classification (NCBI taxonomy): domain Eukaryota; kingdom Metazoa; phylum Chordata; class Mammalia; order Rodentia; family Cricetidae; genus Cricetulus; species Cricetulus griseus. The sequence goes on from NW_023276806.1 coordinate 220,388,651, forward strand.
GGTTGTGGAGAAATCCACAAGATTCATGAGGTCCTTAACTAAACACACCAAGGAATTGTAGATTACATTTTCTCCAGGTTGGAAACAGTGCTGTAAATAGCAGTCAGGAAGAGAGGTTAGAATGGCCGAATCCCTCCCCCTTCCTCCTCTCCCGGTCTCCTGCTCCCCCTCTTCCCCTCTTCCCCTCTCCTGCTCCCCCTCTCCCCCTTTCCCCCTCTCCTGCTCCACCCTCCTCCTTTCCCCTTCTCCTCACCCCATGGCTTGCTCTCCTCATCTCCTCCCCTCTCCCTGAAGATGCAATGTGACAGAAATCCTCATTATTTGAGTAAAATAATTAAATCCTCATGGATAATGTGAGAGGAGCTGACTTGCTACTAAGCTGAAGTTAGGGGGGAAGGAGGGAGGAGAAGACTCAGGAAGAGGAGTGAGGAATAGGAGGGGGAGGGAAATCATGAAAGTTTTTCAGATGCTTGCAAGGAATGGTCCTGGGCTGGAGGCTGAGCACCAGCTTCCTCTGGGAGGAGCCTGTTGAGCCACGCTGGCTTCTTTTGGGAAGGAAGCTCTGTGGAGCTCTGGCCAGGCAGGGTTCCAGCTAGTCAGCTATGTGGCACTGATGCTATTGTTGAACAGAGTTCTTTCCCTATGACACATCTGTCTGCTCAATTTAATAGAAACTCCAGCTCTTAGGACTTTTTCTTGCCATGAACTTGGTGGAAATCAGGAAAAAGGCCTAACTTTCCCCCCTCCTTTTGTAAGAAACGACTTGCTGAATCCGTGGCTAGAGGCTACTGTGTATTAGGAGATTTTTAGAGCCCAGGAAAAGAAGCAGGTTTGATGACTCCCATCAGCTAGACTAAAAAAGAAGCCATCTTGTAACATGGAGGGCATCGCTTAGTGCTGATCGACAGTGTTTAACGGGCTCTGTGTGGTGCCTTACTTCAAATTGGTTGTGTGACTATAGTGATCAGTGTCCTATTGCTCTTGTTCTGTGAGTTAAGTGGTAGCTTCTGCAGCTAGGTTATTAATCTTTTGGCAAATTACTAAATTCCTGGCAAGATCAGAGAGAGGAGAGGAGAGTGAGATCCCTTCTCAGCATTGTCTGCACCATCTGTGTTAGGAGTAATGTTTTCTCAGCCTGCATACAGAGTGACAAGCAGACACCTCATTTGTGAATTTGTCAATTGCACTTTAGAATCAAGTGGAAAGGCTTTGTGGACTATCTACCAGTGCTTCTCAACTGGGAGAACGGGAAAGGTATCACTTAGTCTTTGAAGTAAAGACACTGGTTCATGGTATTTGCCCCGGGGTTTAGATCTGGGGCCCCAATTTCTGGTAAATAGAATCCCCCAATAAGACAGAACTTCGTGTGGTTGTTTATCATCAAGGTGGCATTTACACATTCTGGACCTAACCCAAGACACATCCAAAATGAGGTTTCAGGGTTAGACTCAGTGACCTGGTCTAGTGTTTTCCAGTGGATTCTTTTTTTTTTTTTTACATCATTTTTTAAAATTTTAAAACAATCTTTTCTCATTTTACATACCAATTCCAGTTCCTACTCCCTCCCCTTCTCCTGTACCCTCACACATTCCTCCCACTCCACCCCCTCCACTCCTCAGAGAGGATAAGGCATGGGAAGTCAACAAAGTCTGACACTTTGAGGCAGGACTGAGGCCTTCCCTCCAAAGAGAATGGGCTCCAAAATGCCAGTTCACGCACTAGAGATGAATGCTGATCCTACTGACAGTGGCCTCACAGACTGCCAAGCCACACAACTATCACCCACATTCAGAGGGGGAGGGGAGAAGGCGTGGGGGAGGAGAACATGAAGGAACAGAACCGGATGGTCGAGATGGGGAAAGGACAGAGAGGGAGAACATGGAAAGAGATAACTTGATTGAGGGAGTCATTATGGGACTATGGAGAAACCTGACACCAGGGAAATTCTCAGGAATCCACAAGGATGACCCCAGCTAAGACTCTAAACTTTAGTGGAGAGGGTGCCTGAACTGGCCTTCCCCTGTAATCAGATTGATGACTACCTTAACAGTCATCATAGAGCCTTCATCCAGCTACTGGTGGGGACAGATGCAGATTTCCAGTGGATTCTGATTCTAACTGAAGTTTCTGACACTTCGAGCCGGTGACCCCACTGGATAGTTGGTCCTTTCACTAACCTCAGTTGTCACCTCTCAGCGCCTCCCTTTTCTTTCTTTTCATCCTCTTTTGCATTGCTGTAACAATCTCCACTGAGCGCCATGTCATCATGCCACTTCTTCTTCAGAATGTCTCAGGGCCTCCAGCTACTGACCCCATGTGTCTGGATAGCTATTCTACCTAAAAGGGTTTGCAGCTGTGCTGCACAGCCACAGAGAGGAATATACTGGGGGACGAAGGGGAGGCAGAGAAACATGGACAAGTAAGATTTAAGTTTTCTACATAAAATTGCCCTATTTGCCTGTAGTGAAAAATATGCTGTTTGCTGCAAGAGGAAGACTTGGGCAAAGGAAGCATGGAGGAGAAGCATACAACCTGGGATTTATATTTAGAAGATGCAGTGAATCCAGATTCAAGCCCCTGCTTTTTAATATTTGATATAGATGAAGCTCATCCATGCCACCACCTCGGCACCTTTCTGGAAACAAACTCACTGGGTATATTAGCTTGCTAGGGCTGCCTAACCTAGTAGTATAGTAGACCTGGAGGCTTAAACAAGACAAATGCATGGTCTCACCCTTGGAGAGTGTGGAATTCTAAGTTCCAGGTGTTGGTACACCTGTGGTCTTCGTGAGAAGCCTACCAGGGGTAGGGTGGGGTTGGGGGCTATTCTTAGGCTCTCAAGTTGGCCCCAGGCATCCATCTTCTGTGTTCCCACATTATCGATACCACCACCCTCTGGACCCACATTAGTCTGTACACAAACTTCCTTGTTTTGTAAAGATACTAATATTGCGTTATAGCCCACCCAAACCACCCAAATTAAAATTTATTAGGTCTTTGACAACCCTACCTTCAAATAAGATTAAACTTTGAAGTGCCAAGGATGAGGCTTCAACATAGGCTCACATTCTCCTTGGATGATCCCCCAGAAGAATGGTATGGGAGAGTGGGTTGGGTGACATTCAGAACATTTTTTTTTTTAAAAAATGTTTGCCTGGAATTCAATTCTGGGCTTTACTGTAATTCTAGAAACAATTCTAGAAGGTGGGTTCCTCCAACTGAGGTCATAATTTTTGGCAAAAGGGCCCACCAATACCAGGGGCTTCAGCATAGCCAACAACCTAAAGAGACTTCACTTTCAACCCAGAGCTGTTGAGTAAGCCATATCTTTTAGAGGTGACAGACTGACTTCTGGGAACATCAGACTAATTCCTCCTTCTAGGACTCTGAGCCATTTAAGGTTCATGTATTGTGTGGAAGTGTCATACGTTCTTCTCAGAACTGTAAGCCTTATTCTTGCCTGATAAAGCTGCCAGTCTACCTTGCCACCCAAGACAACTATGTTACTCCAAGTTGCTAGTGATCTCAAATTCTTTCATGTTTCTTGCTGAGATATATATATATATATATATATATGTATATGTATATGTATATGTATATGTATATGTATATGTATATGTATATATATACATACACAGTACATATATATATATATTAATGTATTGCAATGCTGTATTTGCTTTACAGTATTACTCTAACTTAAACTCTTGTAATAATTGGCATAACAGACATGGAGATTGAACTTCTGAGTTAGTCCTGGTCAAAGGGCATCCATTCGCTCAGATTGTCAAAGGAAAAGAACATAGGTTTAGACAGCTTCTTATCTTCAGTGCACACCCTCGGAAAAAGAGAAGAGTTGCTGATCAGTTTCTGCCCTTGTGAAGAAGTAAATAAAGACTCATTAATTCAGGTTTAATTGTGGATTTGTGGTTATGGGAACACACTGAGCAATATAAATGGGATCATAAGGGGAAAGATTAATGAGAGAAAAAGTATTTCTGAGTAGACAAAAAAACAAGTAGGTGAAGAAATAATTCTGTCTGGTTAACAACAATGCTCTGGACATCACACCGAGCATACTGTCTGGCAAATAATATCTGTTCAACAAGTATGTTGAAGAAATGAATGAGACAGATGAATAAAAAATACACTTACAATATTCGCAGATGTTGGCAGCTTTTGTGCTGGTGCCCAGCTAAGATATTCTAATTGCAAATCTTGCCTCGTTATTTATTAAATCTGAATCTCAATGAAGCAGTTCTCAGTCGAGTTTTAATTACCATTGGTTCTTTAAAGCAATAAACCTGAATTTCATTAAAAGAATTACATTACCCAAATTTCATTAATTCATAGTCTTTCCCTCCCCCTGCCCTTCATTTGGCATGGCATGGTAAAGGCTAATTTCATTGAAATGACCCAGAGGGAAGAAAGTGATATCTAGTAGCAGACATGAAAACTGATTAAAGAAATGATTCCAATATTTGTCCGAAGCTGTCTTCCTTTATGAAAGTCAACTTTACCTGAGAGAGTGGGAAGGTCTAAAACTTAGTTGTAAGGAATATAGATTGATGGCTATGGCTGCCTTTGGGGTATCTGAGGAATCAGTAGGAAGCACAGGAAAAAATTGCAGCTTTGGGGATAAGAATCATTTCTTCTGTAAGAAAAGGAACGCTGTTGCCCACAAGAGTGAAGCAACCTTAATGTGGCTGCTGAGTAAAGCCTATCACAATAGCACTGAATTTTGCTCAACTTCACTAGATTCCACCAATGAGTTAAACACCAACAGATTTGTTGCCCTTTTACACCATACTCAGGATTCACATTCTTTTCTGTATTTAAAAGCCCGTGCCTTCGCAATTATGCGTGAACTGGAAGCAGGAAGGTGCATTCTCTTGCTTGCTTTTAGTACTTGAAAGGCAAAGTCAGAATTGACATTCTCAGCAAAGCCACTCATTACCACAAGTGGTTAACAAAGACCATACTGGGGGTTTCTTAGCTGCACCCTCCATTTCCTTGTCCCAGTCCCATTAAGTCCAATCTGCTTATCATCAGGAGAATTGAGGAGAGAGATGGGCATTAGTTTCCTCTGGTCAATCTCAACATCCATTTTATTTTAACCTACGATCCAATCTTTCTTAGTTAGCTACAGCGCCCCGATTCTTGGAACTAGGGTTTATTTTCCTTGTTTACCAGGAATGCATTTCTGTGCTATGTTCTATGTGCAGCAGCTTTTACAGGAATTTGTTCTATTTTCCTCTGAACATAAATGTGTTGTCCTTAGACTTAGTCTCTCATACTAAGCAAATCAAACTCTGCCTCAGCCAGCTCTGCATCGCTGATAGTTGTTGGGGACATTGCATTTGGGTGGATTGAAAACACCACTACAGTAATAATTAGATTTCATGCAGTTGATAACCAGCATGATCATTTCTGTTTACATTGTTGACCAGCATGGTACATTTGCTGCCACAGAACATTAAGAGCAGCCCTTTACTCAGAGGACTCCTTTTCCCGATGTGTAACATTCAACATGCCTTTATGGTTCATCTCTGCCATGGCCTAAAGATTTTGGATTCCTTTCATTAGCTAAGAAGGCTTGAGAAAAGTCTGGGTATCCAGATAGCCAACCAGTGGCAGGCCCAGAAGAGAATTCACTCAGAGTCCCACACCCTTTGGTCAAGAGTGGCCCCTCCATCGTCAGCAGTTCAGCATCAAAAACCAATTCCCTAAGTGTCTAGGAATGTAAATAAAAACGTCTACTCCTTTGTAATTACTTTTAATTTCGTGAAGAATACGAGTGGGGTCGAAGTAGAAATGCTGGTTGGTTCGAGTCTCTTCTGTCACATGTCTCTGGCACTTAAATCCTCAGTTCCCTTTCCTCCTGTGCTGGGAGGAGTGGGGTGACCAGAATGAAAGCAGAAACAGATGTGCACAAGGCTTGGTGACCTGCCAAGAGGCTAGTAGTGTTTTATGCAGAGGCCCACACAAATACAGCAGATAGAACTCTCCCTAAATTGGTACTGTGTCCCTTCACCAGGCAACAAACAATGCAAAAAGTGCACATCTTTCAAGGGGGACTCTGGAAGTCGAGGCTCTAAGGCTTGGCACACAGAACTTCATTTCCTTTCTAAATTGTCTTCAGCTTCTTTTTGCTAAGCATTCTGGGACTCACTTCTTAACTGATTGCAAATGTTTCTGAGGTAAAGTTTTCCATGGGAGTCACCAACTGGTTTCAGCTGTGAAGTTCTGAGGTAAAATTTGAAAAGGCAGTGTGGGTAATGAGATTCCCATCCCCACCCCCATCCCCACTCCAAACCTGGGTGTCATAAGGTGTCAACTGGTTTGTTTTGTTTGTGGAAGTGCATGGTGGCTGCTCACAGAAAGCAGGTAAAGTCATAAAAAAGTACTTGGACTCTGACTCTTGCTAGGCTAGGCCAGACGACTTCCAGTGGCTTAGGCGGACAACCCAAAAAAAGGAGGAGCGGTTTCCAGAAAAAACAGTGTAAGCCGCCAAGTCAAGCAATCATTTTAAAGTGGGTAAAAGCAGGGCTTGGAGCCTGCAGGTTGGAAGCGAAAAACCTCCCTTGCTTTCTTGCCTGCCCTCGTGGACCTGAAAACTGGAATTTTAATATGGCAGCAAAATTGAATTGCCAGGAAGAGTAGAGCTGTTACCTGCTGTATGTCTTCATTCAGAATTGAAATTCTTCAAAATGAGCTTTTCCATCAGGGTTAAAAGACAGAAAACCTATTGTCACAATTTCTGGATGTTTGTTCTTATATTTCCCAAGGGTCAAGAGTTGTCATTAAAACATATACTTCTCAAATTGGACTCCCTTGAAAAGAGCAGTGTTTTTAAAGGAGTCTGAAGTAGAGGGGACCAGAGTTTGCCTTTCCACTGCAAATTGTAAAATAGTAAGTAGGTAATCAATTAGTACAAAAGCATTCATGTTTTTGTTTATCTTTAGGCAAAGGTGGAGCGTGAAATTACTAGTTATTCTCCAGAGAAGTCTCTTCTCTTTGCTTTTTGGATAACACCAGTGATTGTTACTTCTTCATAGCTCACCCTTCAGCATGGCATAGGTACATCCGGACTCACTAAGTTGTCCAGGCTGGTCTTGAACTTTGTGACCTAAGTAAGCCTGCTTTGAACTTCTGAACCTCCTGAATGCTAGGCTACCTTAGTGACGGTTTTGTTGTTGTTATTTTTAAAGCTTATCATTTAGGGAAGAAACCAATGTGTCTTCAGGTGGCAGTGTGGGCTAAACAGGAATGAAGAAAGCTCTCTTGGGGGCTTGCCACATTCTTCATAGGACAAAGCAGGGGTGGACTAGGTCAGACTACCGTGCCTTTGGCTCCTGTGTATCATGTTGCTAGTCCATGTGTGTAGAATGTATGACTGCTGACCTTTATATATACGGATAGTCTGGACACAAGTCCCCTCATCTTTTGATGTGACACTAAGGTAGTTTCAAGAACTAGGAGAGACAGAACTGAGATTAAATTTTTCCACAGCTTTTAAAACATCACCAGGCATGTGCCATCTATGTGGCTCAGCAATGCATTTGGATTCTGTTGTATTGTGTAAATTCCTATCAGAATCAGCCTTGGGAGGTGTTTTATTGGGGTTTTTTAGAACCTTGTCCTTACCAATGAATAGCCATGGACACCACAGATCAGTGGTCATGGTGACTTCTGACTTTATGGCATGTTTGTGGGTTTTAGGTCAAGAGGCAGATGATGCCTTTGAAGAAATGCAGGGGTGTGCCAGGAGCAGTTTTCAAAGGACAACAACTTAGGCACACTAAAAGCTTCAGAGTTAGCAAATTTTCCATAGAGGCCCCTTTTGCCTCTGGCCCTATCTGAATCCAGGCTGCATGGCTCTCACAGGACATCCGCATCCATGAAGCCAAATCCACACTTGGTCCATCAGGGTTTCAGTCTTCCTTTTATGTTAGATTTAAATTTAAACTCTCATCTCTTACTCTCCAAGTCTAGCCTGTAACAAGGCAAATAAGCTCAGCTCAGCATCCTTCCAGTTGAACATCATCCCATTGGTACACCTCATCAGTTGCAGCAAAGATACACTTACCACATGGGTCTGTCCACTGATGAAGAACTTTGCAGCTCTGTCGTGTGCTGCAACTAAATCAGGACCTATGCTTCATAAAAACTCTGGCTAGCTCCAGCCTTGTCTTGAAGGATGATGTCAAGAGTAGGCATTTGAGAGGTCTAGGAAGATGCTCAACGGGTAAAGTGCTTGCCATACAGGCTTGAGGACACAAGTTTGAATCCATAGAGACCATGGATTTAGGACAGCAGCACACACAGACAATCCCAGGGCCAGAGAGATGGAGACAGAAGATCCCTGGACCTTACTGGCCAGTCTAGCAAAGTGAATGAATTCCAGGTTTAGTGAGAGATCCTGTCTCAAAAAATAAGGGCGATTGAGGAAGACAGCCAAAGTCAACTCTGATGTAGTCCAGGCAGACCTGGCCCTGCCTCTCACCTACATACGAATGTCAAGTGTATGGACTCTAGATCTTTAAAAGAAAGGCTCCACTCATTTCCATTCTCTTCTTCTCTCTCTTTCCTGCTCCCCTCTTTCCCTCTCTCTTTCATGCTGTTCCCATGGGGAAGACAGGACTTTACCTGTATCTCTCTTCTCTTCTGACCTCTCTGTCTTTATGTCCCCTCCCCCCTTTCCCTTTCTAGTAAAACTTCTCACTTAAGCTCTTTCTGTCTGGCACATTTGTCCCCCTCCTCAGTCACCCTTGCCTGCCATGGGATCTGCCAAGGTCCCCCAAAAGTGTTGTCATAACAAACTACTCCCCAAGTGAACACATACATAAACATTTAGAGGTCAAAGTTTGTATGTCTGTCTACCTGCCTCTTGCTAAGTGATACAAAGTTCTCATGATTTTACTTTTCATGTAAATTAAAAAGACTGTCAGTTTTTTGCATTCTGGCAGGGAAAACACACACAACAACAACAGAACAAAACTCTTATATAAAAGACAAACGATTGTTTATTGATGGATAGGGATTAATGATCGAATTTTTGCATATTTGTACTGATTCTCTAAGCCTCACAGGGTTAGGAAACACAAATGTTTTATCATGGGCAGTAATGGTTTCTGCTTTTGTGTGATTGCAGGCACAGTTTATATTCATTTTGGTGAATGATAACCATTTTGTTGCTGCAGGACAGAGAAAGTAATGATTATCTTTCAATAAACGACTGTTAAGTCATTGCCAGTAAGGGTTCTGATTTCATTCTGAGTAAGCCAACTTCCTGTTTCCTTCCTTCCTTCCTTCCTTCCATCCTTCCTTCCTTCCTTCCTTCCTTCCTTCCTTCCTTCCTTCCTTCCTTCCTTCCTCTCTCCTCCCTTTCTCTCTCTTTTTTTTTATTCAGTGTTTCCCTAAACAGCACTGGATATCCTGGAACTCACTCTGTAGACCAGGCTGGTCTTGAACACAGATCTCTACTTGCCTCTGCCTCCCAAGTGATGGCATTAAAGGCACATGCCACCACAACACAGCCTCTAGTTTCCTTTTGTTGCTGTTATTGGTTACTCTTTTTGTTGTATTGAAGAATAAAACTAAGGGTCTTATGGATGCCAGGCAAGCGTTTTACCAATGGAGCTATATTCCCAGCCCTAGACTGTATTTTTTGGGGGGGGTTGTTATAGTAGTCTAGAGATTAAAGAAAAAAGAAAGAGATACCATATTAGTTACTTGTATTGCTGCTGCAGTAAGAAGCATAAAAGGAAGATTTTTTGACTCTCAGTTCAAGGATGCAGTCCACCATAATTGGGTCAGCATGGCAGTAGGACCTTGAGGTGACCGGGCGCATTGCAGCTTCAGTTGGGGAACACAGGAAGAAGAATGTTAATTCAGCAACCCTTCTCCCTAACTATTTTATTTATTTTCTATGTGTATGGTATTTTACCTAAGATATGTATGTATCCCATGTGCAGCATGGTGCCTATGGAGGCAGAAGAGGATTCAGGAGATCCCGTGGAACTGGAGGTACAAACAGCTGTTAGCCTCCATATGAGTTCTGGGCACTAAACCTGAGTCCTCTGCAAAAGCACCAAGGGCTTTTAACCTCTGAACCATCTCTCCAGCCCCACCCCCCTTTATGTGACCTCAGCAAACAGAAAAAGTGCTTCCGCATTTAGGTTGTGTCTTATCAATTAATCTAATTTAGAAAAATCCCTCGTAGAAATGCCCAGAGATTTATTCCCATGGTGATTCTAAAGACCTTCAAGTTGACAATCAAGATCAACCATTATTGATCCAAAGGTTTGTCCTTTTGTAATGAATATACTAATGGACACACAGCTTCTCAATGTTCAGTAGCAGGACTGAATAATTCTTCACCAAATAATGAGCTTCCTTCTTAGGTTATTCTTCCCAAGTTCATGTCATAATAAACTGCTAATGAGTAGTATACTTTGGATGACATCTTTTCAATATTCAGACATTAATAAATCACCATAAGATTATTAAATCTATGATATCTTGTTACCTTCCAAACTATAACATTAACCCTACTGATAGCAGATGGGGTTCCAGTTTTGGAAATCGTTCTTATCATTGTCCTTGACTAAACCCTCTTTAGATGAGAAACCAATTCCTATTTTGATAGTTTATAAAATTGAGCTTTTCACTAATTAGAAAAGATGAGTTGTCAGCCTTGATACGGTGGGGAGGGGCTTGGTCATGTCCTCAACTTGGTATGCCAGACTTTGTTAACTTCCCAAGGAAGGCCTTACCAGCTCTGAAGAATGGATGGGGGCTAGGAAGAGTGGGAGGTGGGGGATAGGAGATGGGGAGGGAGGGAGACCTGGGGTTGGTATATACAATGAAAAGTATTTTCTTTAAAATAAAAAAAAGAAAAGATGGGTTATAACCTTTATCAGACCAAAAATACAGAGGAGTGAGGTTTTACAAATGGGACCATTGGAGGTGGCTCACTTGCATGAAGACAAGTGTATAATTAAAACCATGCCACTACGTCAAAGAGTTCCAGGTCAGGCTCTGCTCTCAATAAAACAGTATTTTTTCTTCCTCAGGAGAATATAGGCCTTGTGAGCAACGACTTTTAAATCAAAGTTGTTTCTGTTCTGGGAAGTATAACTATCAATACAAAATTGTCTGTCCCTCTTTTTTCATCTGCTCTTCTGTCCAGAGTAGATTAAACGGCAGAGTTTAGAATTCATGCTGAGTTTCTCTGCTAACCAAGAAGACTTGCCTAATGCACACTGGTGGAAAGCACAGATTTTGCAGAAAAAGATGATCGACGGGGGAGAAATGGCTCCACTGCCGGAGATCTTCCCAGAGAAGGACAGAGTCAATCTTGTCTTTCATGTGTTTTCATCCCTCCCCTACTCTGCCTCTGGATTTCTACTGTGGACTTCGTAATTCTTGGTTGCTTTCATCTTGGAAAAAAGAAAACACTCTGTTATTCCTTTATTTAAATTAGAAATAAAGAAGAAGAGGAAGATGTCTACAAGATGAGACATATTAGACATATTATTATAGGCTCGGCAGAGTAGAGAGACTAAGAGAGAAGAGAAACAGGGTTAATGGCTGACTGCCATGGTTGGTTGCCATAGAGAGAGAGAGCACATAGGTGGGAGAAGAGCAGAGCAGAGTAGGAGAGAGAGGAGAGTAGAGAGAAGAGTAGAGAGAGCGTAAATGGGCAGGGGTCTGTCTTCTAAAGGGGACCTTTGCACCTGCGTGCAGACTTAGTTCCCATGGAACCCTGGGCTGACCGGGATACTGCCTAAATGGATTCCACAGGTAACAGAGGCAGGCCAGCATAATGTCTGAAACTTTCAATCCCATCTTTACTTATTATTTAAAAAAAAGATGAGGTGTTAGACATGGCAGATTAAGGAATAAGGACTTAGAATGCTCAAGACTGCTTCCTGCTGACATGGGGAGCGTTGACCATCTTTGGGGGACCTGAGAAGTTTTAGGTGCTGCCACGTCCTGGGAGCCCCCACGTCAGCAGGAAGCAGTCTCAAGAATTCAACTCCCTTATTCCTTAATCTGCCATGTCTAACACTCCACTTTTTTTTTTTTAATAATAAGTAAAGGTGGGATTGAAAGGTTCAGGCATTATGCTGGCCTGCCCCTGTCACCTGGTGGAATCCACTCAGGCAGAACCCTGGTCAGCCCAGGATTCCATGGAAACTAAGTCTGCACGCAGGTGCAAAGAACCCCTTTAAAAGACAGACCCCTGTCCATTTACGCTCTCTCAACTCTTCTCTCTCCTCTCCTCTCTATTCTTCTCTCTACTCTCTCCTGTTCTGCTCTGCTCTTCTCTTCTCCCACCTACATACTCTCTCTCTCTATGGCGACCGGCCATGGTGGTCAGCCATTAACCCTGTTCCTCTTCTCTCTTAGTCTCTTTACTCTGCCGATCCTGGTTAATAAACTGGTTAATATGTCTAATGATCTCATGTCTCATCTTGTGCTCTTCCTCTTCTTTACTTCTAATTTAAGCAAAAGAATAACACACTCAGAGAAACTTTACAGACCATTTTGATGCCCAACGTTACAAAGAAAATCAGCATGATTTTTTATAGGTTCTTTTAATGTGATTACTAGAAAATCTCAAACCTATTGCATGTCTGTTACATTGAATTTCTTCATAACAAATATCATTAACTTTACTTCCCTTATCACATCTTTATGAGTATAGAAACATTGTTTTGCATTTGCTAAAATAAATGCACTTGTTTTTTTTTCAAATGTAAGATATGTAGCATGCTTTTCCATTAACATCAAATTGACTGGCTTTTCAAGAGTTATTTAAAGTGAAAGGTGAAGGAGGCTTAGGTACTATGTATCTGTCCATACTGCTTTGAATTTTCTCAGTCTGTTGTCTTTCCTTTCTATACCTGTCTCCTAGTCATGAGTCTGTTATGGAACTTACTTCAGTAGCACTGTGGTCATATCACTCATTTGTTCTTTCTTGGTTTTTATTCTGCTTCTCTGGCATAAAGTCAGTCCCAGGTTATCTCAAACATTTTCCTTCCTGTGCCCACCTCCAACACCTAGAAACTTACATAACATCACTGCTCTACAGGCCTGTTCCAATTGTGTAGTCAACAAAAGGCAATGTGCCTTTTAACTGGTGTTTTGATCATTTCCTTCTAAATTTTTAAAACTGTTTTTCAAACTTTGCTGTCCATAATCCTTTCATTCTCTATCCTTCATTGCTTGCAGAGGTATTTTTTTTTTAAGAGGATTGAATACTTAGATGAGATTTGGAACTCTCCTCTTCCCATTTCTGGACATGTATATCTCTGCCTACATCTGCAACTAACCATTATCCTTTCCCCTGTGATTTGGCCACTTGGGATTAGACTTGTGCACTATGTCTGTCTCTGTGTGAGGTACTGGTGTGTGCCCAGCCCTGAGTGATAGCCATCCCTGTTAAGGTTAGAATGGAAATGCCTCCGAATCCAGTGGGTGTCCATGCCTCTTCTTGTTCAACTTTCCCTTAGACTCTGTCTTGGCCAAACTTCCCTTAACTGTCTGCACAGTTTTTTTTTTTTCTTTTCTGATTCCTGTGGACATATCTTTCCAGTTTAATTTCTTTGTCTCCTGACTTGAAATATCAGACCTTTTCAGCACTTGAGGACCTTTTCTCTTCATTCTCTTCATTTGATGCTCTGTCCCCATGTTCTTTCATTATGCCCTTGGCTTCAACTGCAGCCTATGTACAGATGACTTACAAACACAACCTTAGCATACCTGAGACCCACATTTCCTTGTGACATCTCGAGATTGATGTCTGAAAACACCTCAAGCTCATTATATCAAAGTGGATTCATTATGACTCCTTCTCCTCAAACGTGGTTCATTTTAAACAGGCTATTTTGATGAGCCCTGCCCTTTCACCTTCAGAAAGTTCACACTTGCTTTGTAGTCTGACATCTCTCCCAGCCTCCTTGGATGCTTTCCCCAATAAATCTATTTCACATTTAATTTCGTCTTGCTGTCTTTTTTTTTTTTTTTTGGATGAACACACAGCCAAACAAAAATCTTAATTAGAGGATAAGGTTAACAAAGAACAAAAGCACTCCAATAAGACCTCGCAAAGTCTTTTGTTTTTATAGGAAAGAATGTGGAGCCTCAGAAAGGTTTAATTGGGATGAAAATGAACAAGATTCATCATATTCAAAGCCAGCAGAGCTGCAACCTCTGCCATTCTGCTCGGTTTGTCTCACTGCTAGCGAATATAAACAGTTTTCTCAGAGGCAGAGTGGGCTTATCCTAAACATATTTTAAACATTTAAAGGTTAATTTTAACAAAAATATAATGATATGTAACAAACATACAGAAGCTGCACAATGCTCATGTTCAACACATTTCTGCAAAGCAAATATGTTTGTGTAACGTCCTTCTACAATAAGATGTGAATACTGCCTATACTGAGAAACACTCTTTGGATGTCCTCCTAGGGCAGGGCAGCTCCTTACTCTACAGTGAGCCTCATCCCTGAGGTCCAACACTGCAAACTCACTCATGAAGTAAATGAAGTCCACTTGCACAGTGCTCTAACGAAAAAGATTTATTGACTATAACAACCCACTATGAAAACCTCTGAACTATTTTAATCATGTTTCAGTGCTGGAGTTAGAATAATTCTAACCTGATAGCATTTTGTAAGAAAGACTTTGACCTCTTTGCCAGAAATTGGGAATGCTCATTCTGCTGTGCCTACTTTGGGAAAGATACTTTTATCTCTAAGATTCTTCATCATCTATAAAAGGAGACTAATAATATTAGCATCATTGCATGATTCTAATATATGCATACAATATTAGTATATCAACATTAACATATATACATTAACATACACTAACACAATATGTACATTAATATATTAACCTATAAAATACTTTCCTGTGCTAATATATTAATATTTATAAATGTAAATGTATAATGTAAATATGTAGCATGGTACATAGTAAGATATATAATATAAACATACAAATATAAAAATCTAATTATATATAAATACCGAGAACAATGCTAACACATATATAAAGTTATAGTATGATGTTTAAAACACAGCATAATTTTAATGAATGCTAGTTTTGTGGAAATTATTATCAATAGCACTCTCTACAAAGTATACTGAACCCTTTCAAGGCCACTGTGCTAGCAACCTATGCAATCTTAGACAATAGACAGCTTTTGAGCATTTGTGTTGTCCTTTCTTCTAAGGAGAGGTAGGGAAGAATTAATGAGTTGTTTCTGAAAGCACTGAGCTCTCTAGATGAAAAGATTAAAGATGCCTTTTAAATATACAAAGTAGATATTTTTGTTTGTTTCAAAACATAGCATTGGAAAGACAATCTTCTATTCTTTTTAGGAAATGGTCCTCTTGAAAGAATAAATGTTATTTTGATTTTTGAGATCCATCAAGAGTATTTGAATTAAATTCTGATATGAAAACTGCTTCCTGTGCCCTATAAAGAGATGTTTAGATAAAATATATTGAAAAATAATCAAAAGCAGATTCTTGTAAGAAAATGATGGTGTTAATATCCATCAAGATATGCTTGACTATCCCTGTTTCTTTTTGTGTGTGTTGCTGTCTCTTTCTCTGTCTCTCCTTATCTCTGTCTCTAGGTTTCTCTATCTCTTTCTCTGTATCTCTGTTTCTGTCTCTCCTGGTAGCATATTGCTAATTAAAAATGGGAAAAGTGTGCTTCAGGAGCATGGACTCCTGGGATCTAGTTCCTTTCCTTCTGCTATCTAGGTAACTGTATGACCCTGGGTCTTCTCAAAAATAACTGAAACATATAGGTATATATGTTTATTAGTATTGAGATAGATTTTTGGAGAATGTGACTGAAAAGAGAAAAATACCAAGGAAAAATCCTACCTTGTCTGTTATCCTCCCTTTCTTTCTGGTGGTAGATTTTCAAATACAATAGAGAAAGAGATTTAGAAAAAGGGACCATGAATACTAACAAAACAAGAAAATAGCTGTTTATTATGCTGAATTATTTTTTTATTTCTGAATACAGTTTGGACCCAAGAGTCCTCAATTAGGAGTCAGGACAGGCAACATAAAACAGCCAGGAATGTGACTTAATTTGCTGTCCCATATAATTAGATATGTGATATTTGACATACCATTTTACCCCTTAGGTGGTCTGGGAGATGGGACAGATTGGGCATAGACATTAATCTCTCTTCAAAATTTTTAACTCTATGAATTGTTGAGAGACTGAACCAAAATCACAATGGGGTATATTGTTTGGTTGGAGCAGGAATAGCTTCATGATCCTTTGAAAACAATCTGACACTTGCAATTAGAAAGGAATCCAGACAGAACATGGTACCTTATTTAGAAAAAGAGCTGAAAGTTTTCTAAATCAAATTATGTCACAATCAACTTTATTCACAATCAGGCTATGCAATGTAACTATTGAATCAATAGCTTCAAAGTGTACAATTGTGCTTGGGCTGAAGCAGGCTAATGTATCCAGACATTGCTCTAGGGTGCAGTTAGCTGTGATGAGCAGAGGGACCACTGAACAATCCTGGGTGCATGAACTAACTCGAGGAGATGGATGCATGCCTAGGTGCCAAGTCCAATTTTCTCAGGCAAATCTCAACTTTTCTATCCTGATTCTCTATGTTAATGTCCAGTTGACCAAAGTCAATCACATGAATGAATCCACAATTAAGGTTCTCAGAAGCATACTCCATTCATCTTAAGACCATGATAATTAACATTGTGGATATGCAGTATTGCAGTAGTAAAGAAGCTGGGTTAACAGGTTTTGTTAGGAGAATTTGTCCTATATGTGTGACAGTACAGATGGGGACAAGGGTAAGATGGCTTTCTTAGTGGTTTGGGTAAGAGAAGTAGAGATTGAAGCAGTCTATACTTTATTTTTGTTGTCACTATTGAAGTAATTTCTTGTACTCTACATTACCAAGACAATTATACTTCTAACAAATTATCACAGGCAAATTCTTAACAACCACCAACAATGACTTTGATGTTACTACATCTCATAATGAATTCTTATGTGACCTAAGAGTGACATCTGAGATTATTGAACATTATTTTCAGAAACCTATCACATTGCTCCATCCAACTTCAAGACAAATTGGAAAAGCAAGGTACTCATGGCTCTACAGGGATGATCTGTGACTTCTACCACAGGTTCTTAAGGACAATCAGGGGATGCTCAGTTCCATAATTCTGGGGTGCACACCCCTGTGTCTTTTCCATATGGTTATGCTGTTCTCTAAAGGTGAAAACTCTGTAAAAATATTTTATGACACTAAAATGAACACAGGAAGAAGGGGAAAAAAGCAGCAGATACTCATCTGATGACCCATAATTAGGAGGCTCTGTGGTGTGGGCTCTATGCACTAATGACCGGAGCAAATGATTCAAACGTTTGTGCTCCAGTAAGTAGATCTGCAAAGATAGGAGTCATAAGAAAAGCACCCACCCCGTAGGATTGTTTTGAAGACAAAATTAATATGTATGAGGCACTGAGAACAGAGCTTGGCATGTGGAAAGCTCAGTAAGTGTCAGTCATTATTATTTCATGAATGGAACACTTAAATTCTAAATAATATAGAACTGAAAATAAAAGTGATAGTAAATTTATAAAATTTTAAAGCGTCTCCCATATAAACCCCAGCACGATGAGGAAGATCTTCCTGTTAATGTGTTTTATTACTGATATTACGGAAACAAATAAGCATCCAACAACAACAACAACAAAAAAGAAAAACAGAAATCTGTGCCTTCTTTGCACATGTGGCCCTTTGGCTAGAGGTGAAAATTTGTTTTGAAAAGCGAAGTAAGAGAAAGGGAGTGCAGCCACTGAGTGGGTGCACTTAGAACTCGTTTGGAATTGTACACCACATTGCTTTCTTGAAATTGTTTGCTGTCAAGGGACAGTGCTGAGGATCCTGAAGCCCATGAGCTAAAAGCTCTCCTCAAATTCAGACCCACCGCTGCTGCCATGTGCCTCTGGGATGGTGGCTTTTCTTCCTGTCTGTCAGCAGGAAGTTATCCCTGCTGCCTCCTCTGTCTCTAGGAAGAACAGCCAATGCAATCAGCTGAACCAAGATTGGTTTCTGATTATGTGGTGTATTTCCTTCCAGCCACCACCTATGACAAAAATGATACTGGGTGATTCTGTGATGCTTTGACAAGATTGGGATGGGGTGGGGATACACTGGTAAGTTTCCAGAAGGTTATTTGGGTGAAATGACATAGGAGGTTAATTGTCTGGTTTATTTAAAGGCTTTTAGCTGCTATAGAGGAGGAATTACTACCCTAAACACAGCCCCAAATTACTCTCAGAGCTCTAAGTTAAAAAATCAGAATTGTGTCACATTGGCCTGGCTTTACAGAGAACAATCATTTCCAGGGGGACATGTCAGAGCTTTTAGGACACAGGTCAGTGAGTTGTGACACTTAGCTGCTAACTTTGACTTTGAGTCAGGATATTACAAGGATTGACCCTTGTAAATGTTCCCAAGGAAGCGCCCAACTTGAAACTTTCCTCCTGTTGAACTAAGTAACATCAGGCAGATCCTCGTAGGCGGAACACAACTTCTGAATAGACCTTTAACAGACTTCTGTCCCCATCTCTCCACCACCAACCTTAGCAACTGCTTCCCTCTCTTTTTTTTCTCCCTGTGTGAGTTCCCTTGTCTTTGTCTTCCCCTTTTCCTTTATTTACCTGTCTGTCTCAAAAAATCCTTTGATAGCCTACAGTGAAGCAGTTCCCATGCTAGGGAAAGGGTAAGAGAACTTAACCTGGGAAGACAGGTATCAGAGTTGATCTCAGAGTAAACACACAATACATGGACTTCCCCAGGCATCTCAATTAAGACTATGAAACAACAATGCCCAGCTTTGCTACTTATTATTCTGGTTATTTGAGATAGCTTACTTAAATTCTTGTAGCCTTACTTTTCCAATCTGTCAATTTGGCATAATGCTTGGTTGGGTTGAAAGTTAGAGAGAAGGAACACACATTTCAAGAGAGTGAGCAGTCTACTGTACTAGCAATAGTAACATCTAGGCTATGCAGATAGAGGGATATTTGCAGGAAGGAAAGATAAGTGTAGTAATGAAGATGAAGAAGAAGAAGAAACACAAAATTGGTATAATTGGGGGGCTGTGGAAACCAGTCGAATGTGAGGGGCCCACAGAGAAGCCAGTGGTGACCTAGGGGTTCCAGACTTTGGTCTCTGATGCAGCTGTTATCTGAGAGTAGAAATCCAGAGCAAACACACCTACTTTTGATCTTTGATATTGAAATTCCCTATGGAATATTCAGGCAGAGAGGCTCAGAAGGTGATTTGGAACCTAAGCAGAGAAGAGTCGATGAATTTTAACAAGGATTTGCTGAACATATGGACTGTGCTAAGTAATATGTGAGATAATAGGAAACAATGATTGCTTCATTGTTTTCTAATTGGAGAAATACATTAAAATAAACCAACACATTATAGAACCTCATGCACTCTGGTAAGGACAATCAAAGGATGATGTGTGAGAGTATCAAGTAGGATGTGTTAATTTAAACCAAAGCGTTCGGGGGAGGGTTGTCGGATTGTAGCTGTGGCTGGCAGTGAATTAGAGTAAGGTGCATGCGTTTTACTCCTAGAGTGTCTCTGCTAAGGAAGTGGAACCTTTGCTACTTGCCTATCAATCCCCAGTTCTTGGGTCTATTTCAGCATGTGGTAGTCTAGCATCTGCAGCTGCAGACTGAAAGAACAACAAAAAAGCTGCATTGTGACTGTCCCTGGAAAGTACACGGGAGACCACAGAAATCTGGTCTTTAAGGGATTGGGAGAAAAAAATGTCAAATTTCTGCATATTATTCTACTTCTCTTACCCAAACCACTAAGAAAGCCATCTTATCCTTGTCCCCATCTGTACTGTCACACATATAGGACAAATTCTCCTAACAAAACCTGTTAACCCAGCTTCTTTACTACTGCAATACTGCATATCCACAATGTTAATTATCATGGTCTTATGATGAATGGAGTATGCTTCTGAGAACCTTAATTGTGGATTCATTCATGTGATTGACTTTGGTCAACTGGACATTAGCATAGAGAATCAGGATAGAAAAGTTGAGATTTGCCTGAGAAAATTGGACTTGGCACCTAGGCATGCATCCATCTCCTTGAGTTAGTTCATGCACCTGGGATTGCACAGTGGTCCCTCTGCTCATCACAGCTAACTGCACCCTAGAGCAATGTCTGGATACATTAGCCTGCTTCAGCCCAAGCACAACTGTACACTTTGAAGCTATCAATTCAATAAATATTAAGAGGATAAGAAAGGAATATTAAGAGGATAAGAAAGATGACGTGTGCTAATTAGGAGTGTGTTTGGCTGCAAGTAATAGGAAAAATTTGGTCAGAATAGCTTACACAAATAGGTGTTTTGTTCTGTTGTTTGACTCCTTTTTGGAAACAGGCTATCTCTATGTAACCCAAGTTGTTCTCAGACTTACCCTCTTTTGAGTGATGGGATCATGAGAGTTATTTGTTATTGTTGTTGTTACTCCCCCCCCCCACACACAAAACAAGAAGTTTTGAGATGGATAGTTAACTGAGACCTAAGCTGATTAAGTACAATAACATCCAGCTTTCCATTTCTGTGGATCTTTCCCTATGACCTCAGAGGGGAGGCTCCAATCATCATTTGAAATTCAGGAAAAGAAATGAAAATGTGGAAGTAATGATGTCACACCTTGTAAAAATAGGGTAGACTTATACGGAATAGCTAAGAACTATGTCACATGGCTACCAACTGCAGGAAGGTAATTTAGAAGAAGGAGCACTTGGCTGATAACATCCATCTGCTACATTAAACAAGAATCATACCTTCATGTGGATGGATACCCAGGGCAGGAAATTCACTTTACTTTGGAAAGAGCATTGGTATTGGTGGGTTGCTGATGACCTAAGGGACGAATCTCCACACATACATATATGTGTAACACTAATTGGACTTAGTTATAAAACCAAAAGAAGAAGACAGAAGATAGAAAGGAGGAGGAGGAGGGGAAGGAGGAGGAGGAGGAGGAGGAGAAGGAGGAGGAGGAGGAGGAGGAGAAGAAGAATGCTTCAGATTAGAGAGAGAGGAAAGTTTTGAGGAGGCAAATTGGCAAGCAAATCAAACATTGCAGAGGTTGAGAATGATGAGCTCTGAAAGGAGACTATAGATTTGACATTTCAAAGGGCAGAGACCTTGCCTATTATGCTCTCAGTTGCATTCCAGGCACCTGCTCCAGCACCAGGGACAGAGTAGGCAATTAATCACTGACTAGGGAAATTAATCTGGCTGCGGTGTATTAGATGTATTGCATGCATAAAGGTCTTTATTGATCATCCAGTATAAATTAAATTCTAATTTTCTCTAAGTAAATACTTTCTGGAAAGAGTGAGCATCTAGAGAGTTATCCTTCATATGCACATTAGAATCCAGTTAAGAGGAATAGACTACAACTTATAAAATATTTCCCCAGAGCTCGATGAAGCAAAACATAGGAACTTTCTGGTAGAATTTGCTTATCTTTATAGTTATAGTATCTGCTCTTAGTAGATATAGGCAGTGTTTAGTCATAAAAATGCTCTTTATGTATCAGGTATAACTATAAATTATATGCCCTCAAAAGATAAATTTTAAAAATCCCATCTCTAATGCAATAGAAAATTCCTATTGAAAGTATTTATTTTAGCAAATAAATTTAGCTCAATAGATATGTTTTCATAGCTCTTTAGAGCCTACAAACCTCATTTAAAATCTTCCCCATTTTATTGGATATGTTCAACAATATGGGAGGTGACTATAGAAAGTATTTTTAACTTTCCCCCAGACCTTCATTTTATCATTGAAAAAACTCAACACATTTTAAATAATTCATTCAACATCACACATTTAGTAACAGACTGAGCCAGGACTGGACACATAATTTAATTTTTTACCAAATAAAGGTCATTTGGTAAAATAAATACAAGGAACTAAATTCTGTGTAATTGAGAAACTTCAAAACTAGTAGCTACTTATACCATCTGTCAAGTGGGGGATACATATTTTATCTTGGCAGGTAAATTGATTTCATGCATTTGTCTATTTTTTGAGGGAGGCAAGGATACCATGGCGATGCACATGGCAGTATGTGTGGTAAGACAGGGGACAACCTGAAGGAGTCAGGAATGCCAGGGATGGAGTTAGGGTCACCAGGCTTGATGGCAATCTCCTTTGCCTGCAGAACTGTCTCTCTGGCTCTCAACTAATTGATTTTTATCATACGTTCTTCTCTTTGTAGAGACTGGTGAGAAAGATGAGAGCAGAAAGTCTATCTTTACTGATGAGACTAATAGTTGCTATGTTTGACTTGTCCAGGAACACTGTGTTTGAAGGGGACGGAAAGTAGAGTAACTGCACTAACTTGGTTTTTCCACTGGGGAATCACAAACTTGAACTTCCTTTCAATTTATGGCATCCTCTGAATGTGACTGAGTATTGTCTGAATTATTTTACTTGAAAATAAGAACAAATTTTATACAAGAGGTAAGCTATGGCATATGGCATATAAAGTGACTTGTGTGTGTGTGTGTGTGTGTGTGTGTGTGTGTGTGTGTGTGTGTGTGTGGTCCCCCCCCCAGAATTATTTTGCTATGTAGCCTGGGCTGCTCTTGAACTCATGATCCTCTTTCCACAACCTAGACAGTGCTGGAACTATAGGCTTTGCCACTCTGGGCCTGTACCTTGATTTCAAGTTTGAACATTACTTGAGCTTCCTCCTTTATTTGCAATCTTCTGCTCATTGCCATGGGCAACTGAGGGGTGTCCCCTGAATCTTATCTTTTTCTTTTTCTTTTCTTTTCCTTAAAAAATTGTTTTGGTGGTGGTGGGGAAGTATTGAGCTGTTTGCTGGATCTTTTAAGTCAACCTCATCTTTGAATGACCTATGACATGGTAACACATGTATCTTAAAAAAAAAAAACTAGCATAAATCTATATGGGGCTTATAATTCTGGAGTTTTATTCTGTGAGAAAAAAAGACAAAGAAGAGCAATAACTCACTACCCCATAACAGATACTTACACTGTAAGTTATCACCCATATGATTTGATGAAGTCTAACTCTGCAGGCCTCAAGGCTGGGAACAATTTTGAGATTCAGAGTAGATAAATGAGGACTGTTGGTCCAGGTGAGCAATGGAGCCCAGGGACTCACTTGTCACTAGATGACTTTCCAGATTATGACTCTGTGTGCTTTGAGAAGCCTTGCAGGTGGACATGGGCAATACATCAAAACTAATCATAACCTGGGGAGAAGCACAGCTGTTTACACCCTATGGACTTAGGGTGACCCTCCTTAGTGGACATTCCAGAAGTGTTCATCTTGAGAAATTGCTAATAGTTTATCTGCAACTGTTTTTGAATCAATTTATTAATGTTTTCTGGATTAATTTTATACCTTTTATACCTTTCTTATAGGGTTGAGTGCTTTTATCCATTCAACGATCTGTTCTTAATGTTGTCAATGTGTCAGCTGCTGGCCCCAGGATGGAAAGATGGATGAGGCACTACCTTTGTAATTAAGGAATTTATAATCTGAAAAGCAGGCAAGACACATAAACCATGGAAGGGAAAGCAGTACAGTATAGGAATATTTATCAGTAATGTTTTATATATGAGTGTATTTAGTGAAAAATAAGATGAAGAAAGCATTAAGAGAATTAAGAATACATAAAAGATGGGCAAGCAGAAGGAACTCTCAGTAGATGATAGTACACTCACATTCTCCATTGTTGACCAGTTTCATTTGCAGAATTCTTATTTTGGAAATGACCAATTGCATGGCAGACATTCTGCTGAAATGATCTTATTATAAAGATATGGAGAATTTACTCAAAAGCAAGCGTAGTTCCCAGGGTTTACCAGTTGGCAAAATCCAGCCATTATTAACTTATGTATCTATTTGTTTTAGCTCATGGTTCCTCATGTTTGAGAACCTCTGCATGAAGTTTTGGCATTGGAATCATACAGCTAGGACAGCCTTTAGTAGACTTCCTAGGGGAGGCCTGACCCTCTCCAAGGAGCAGATGGGAGGTGGGGTGGGAGGAAGAAGTGGGGAGAGCAGGAGGAGAGGGAACTGGGATTGGAATGTAAAAAATAAATTAATAAAAGTAAATATTAAAAAACCAACTAAAATTATGAAAAAACATATCATAGCAGGGAAAACTTCAAGCATCGTAGGGAGATTTAACCCCCCTGAACTCTTGGAAGGAAAGATACTTCTAAATGAAGCCTGTGCTTGATATTTGAATGTAGCTCAGGACTAGAATTGGCAGGCTCTCCAGCCAACAGAAGGATTATCTTTTCTTTTCAAAAGATAGACATTCTGTTATGGAGCCTAAATTCTGAAAAATAAGATGTAGGATTGATGTCCACTCCAGCTTCAAAATCTCTTGAGCCCAATGTTCTTAAAAATTGTTATAATGAAAGTACATAAATATTAGATGGATGTGCCTCCAAGACTGACTTAGCAATTATTTCTTGTACTTCTGAGAATTTAAATACAAATCTATTATTTCTTGAAAACTTTCCACTCGAAAGGATTCAGTGTTAAACACTCAACATTAACAAAGGCTCCGAGATCAATTATAAGTAGCATTTTCTTACTGACTTAGTTGGTAAAAAGCAGTAAGGGGTTCATTTTCAATAGTTTTTCAAAAGGTAAATAGATTTTTCAGATGTCTGAGATAATTTTAGGAGACAAATCTGAAGACACACCAAACTTCTTTTCTATATGTCCTTCTAACAAAAAAAGTGCAATTTATCTCTACACTGAGAATGTAATGCCATCTGAAAAAAAAATTATGGATGCCTGGAATCACAGGAGAAAATGCTCTATTAATTCATCGAAGAACAGTGTTGTCCTCTTTTTTTCCTTGTTGTTAGATCATCCATCCCCAACAGCTTTTCCCTCTCTAACATGTTCATGGAAGACCAAACCAATGTGTGAGATTACTACTAGAAGTTGTGGGAAGGCAGAGAACGGCAAGAGGTGATGACTTTTGCTATTTGGAGAAATCTAAGATTCGAAAAGTATTTGAAATCTCAGCTCAAGACTATCTTACTCAGAGTGTATGAATGACATGTATGAGGCCTTGGGTTCATGTCCCAACACCAGTAAAACAAACAAACAAACAAACAAAACAGAAGAGACCTGCATTAATAAAATATTAATATCTCATCTTTTATAAAATTATTCTCCATATTTTATTGTTCTCTGCTCATTCACCTATGCCAAGAAAGAGACAACTTAGCGGCAGGTTCTTCAGTTAGTACAATTTTGGCTGTAAATACTTCCACATTGTGAGGGAGAGGCAGAGGGAGAGAGAAGGGGGAAACATTTAAAATTTAACACTATTTGGAACCGTCCTGTTGGATCTTAATTCTGAGCAGTCTCTTCACTTCAGAACTTAGGAGGCCACTACAAGAGGGGCGTGGGCTTCTAGGGTTTGTGCTTTTTCCTCTGTGCTTCCTGTGGCATGGTTTATGGAGATTGCAAGAAGCAGAGGCCAGCTTTTAGCTCCGCCCTCCCCCTTCCAACTCATCACATTCTTATATAACCCAAGGAAAATCTGCTTTTGGTTAGAATGCAGTGGAAGGCAAAGTAAACCTTTTTTTTTTTTTTTTCCTTCCTACTTTAAATGTTCCAAGTTTGTACGAAAGTTCCGTCAAAGCAGCTAGCTAAATGGAGGCAGCTGGAAGTCATTAGGGAAACTTGCCTTGGAAGGTGATTAAAGCTGGGTGGAATTTGCACTCTCTCCCTTTCTCTTTTTATAGTACCCGAAGCAAGTTAGTGTTCCTTTTGAAATTCGAATTAGTCCTCTGACTAGGAGGGTTGGAAAAGTATTTTACTCCTTTACATCCTGGAGACCACTCCACTGATTTCTGAGGCCGTTACTGCAAATGAATAAATGAACACATTTGGAAGTAACCGGTGCTCTGCCGCCTCATGCCTCCTATTTCATGATTAGCCTCGCATCTTCCTAGTCTGATTTGAAAAGATAACCGCCGAGTAACATTAACAACACTTTGTGGTTACTTCCCTAGTCCGACATAATAATGGGAGCCTAGTTTTAAAGAGCCCAATTTTCCTCTCTGCTTTTCTTCTTAACCGTTGCACCGTTTTTCATGAAAAGAAAAAGTTACACATGGATTCCTCTACGTGCCAGGTTTTTGTTGTTCCAACTTTCTATGGGTTCAGGCTCCAGACATACTGAGATTAAACATTAGGGGTAGAGGCTGAGGTCACAGCTCCTTAGAGGGCTAGGACTACCCCCATTGGTGTGGTGAGCCCAGGCCAGAGACTGAGTCCCTGGAAAAGCAAGCCACTGTGGTTGACAAGCCAAGAGCTTATGAGGTGTATCCCTTTAGGGAGGAGTCTGTTGGGGGGCAGGGTGTGGAGTCAGGGAGACCAGGATTATCTGGAGTGTATTTCCAGCACACTATCTGAAAACAAGCTCAGTTAGCGTGGGGTAATGGATGTTGTGATGGGCGGGGGAGTGCAGAGCCAAATATCAAGATTTGAACTCCCAGCAAAATGAATTTATGCTATTGTTTGACTGCCTCGGTCAGAGTTAATGAGAAACTGAGCTTCATGAGATGCAGTGGGGCTGGTGACACTGGGCAGAATGTTTGTCAACCTTTCTCAGTTTACAGAACTACATAGAAAGCAAACAATGAAATGCAAGCTTCCCCTCAAGCTTCTTTGGAATACCTATTTAACGACTGGGAAACAGAAGGCTCTGGAATCTAGATGTTGGAAAACATCCTTGTTGTAATCAACAAGCCAAGTCCCTGTAGAAGGATCAAAAGGTCGTTTTCATACTTCCTACTGGCCTCTCACCCACTCTATGGGAGGAACTCTTTTCTGTCCCAGGATGAATTCCTGAAACACAGTAGCTCTTTTGGTTATCTCAGACAATGAACCATCTTTGTGTTCTTCTGGCTTATCTGGGTGGTCATTAGAGGCTGTACTTTCCTGTGATGGTCTCAATGCTAGTAGAAGCTGAGCCTTCTTACTGTCCCCTGCCCCAGGTCTGTAGGAGGTGGTGGCCAGAAAGACTGAAAGTAATTTCCAGGAGAGGAGAGCTATCTTCAGTTCCCTAACCTGTGCTCCTAAGCCAGCGAACTGCAGCACTGGGAAGGGGCATGATATGGGTGAGTGGGATGGTGGAGGAGTCAAAGGAAAACAAAGGCTTTAATCCATTCCTTCTGGAATTACTAGATAGCCTCAGGGTTTGGTAGATCTTCAGGACTGACCCTCCCCCCCCTTTCTTGGCAAATTGCAATGCTTTGTTTAAAAGATTCCCAACCTCCAAATCCCCCAGGAATCCAATCTTCAGGTCTTTGATTTCTAGAGAAATCCTTTGTGTAGGCTGTAGCTGTAGTTGCCCGCTTATATAAGGATATCCCTGTACTTGGTGGTACACTGCTGTGTTAGGGCTTCCTATCCTTCATAGGTACTTTGGATAGTATTCAGGAAACTTCAAGGCTGACTCTTTTTATTCTTTTATTAATATTATTATTATTATTATTTATTTATTTTACAATTTCATATGTGATTACTGTGTTTACATCATTTCCACCCCATACTGTACCCTTTCTTTCTCGTTTAGCATCTTCCCATTCCGAGTGTAAAACACAACCTCTTTGTTAATTATTACTGTTATATATGCTTATATTTATACATAATATATATACATTATATTATACATATATACATATGTATAAATATGTATATATAAGTAAGCCTCCCGAGTCCGTTCCGGGTTGTGGATATTTCTGTGTTTAGGATTTACCCCTTGGGATTGGAACACCTTCATCACAACACACACCATTTGCATCAAGAAGCAGTTGCAACCATCCCAGTATCAACTTCCCTTGTCTTCCATCAGAGAGAAGTCAGCTGGAGCTTACTATGCCCCACTGGCTTCTGTCTGGTCTTGAGACTAAAGCACTTACCAGCCCTGTCTGTCCCCTCCAGTGGCTGGTGACCTAATTCTCCTTAACACCACTCCCACCAGATTCCAAGTTTCAAATCCCAGCTCACCATTCAGCCCCCAACTTCTGCAGCCTGGAAGGGAGTGGTCAAGTCAGGGTAAATAATTGTTTTGTTACCTCATGGCTATTCCTTTAAAAACACTGTTGAACTTCACAATGGGCTAAAAACATGTTTAGGAACCAAGTTCTCAAGGCCTCTGAAAACTAGAGGAAAAAAAATCAATTTTAAAAAGTTCTGTTAAACTTGACTTATTATTTTCTTTTAGATAAAATCACCAGAAAAGAATCAGAATTTTCTTTCCATTTTTAGCTTTAGTACCCTTAAAGGGATTTTAAGAAAACAACATGTAGTCCATATTTTCATAAAAGTCTAATGTGCTAAACTAAACATATACTAATGTGTGACACGTCTGTGTATCTAATAAATACATTATTAAGACATAACTCTTGTTAAGGCTAACAAAACAAAACACCAATTTGGCAGCAGACAAAGTCTATAGTTGAGCAGACAAACTATTAGATTGATTAAAGAGATTTTCACACAAGGACAGTCTACTAATTTGCTGAGAATTGTATCTCAAGGTTAAAAAATTCTGGCTACATTTTAAAGCAGGGAAGATCAATTAGAGCATTCATTAGATTCCTATTTACACTTTAATTGTCAACTCTGCTCATTTGTTGGAAGCCTTTTTTAGTCATTAGTGTCTGTCAGTAAGAAATATGTCTTAATTTCACTTACATTCATTTATTCATCCTTTCGTTCAATCAACAAACATTAATAATGTGCCGAGCACTTTGCCAGCTTTAAAAGTCTACTGATGAGCAAAGACGAAGCTTTAACCTCAAGGACATACTCACCTCAGATGCTCATGTAATCAAAATTAGTGTGGAGAAATTCAAATTTTTTTAAGTTATAAAAAATAATTTCCTGGAACAATAGAAACACACAAAAGGACCTTAATAAAAATACACGCTTATTGTTCTTTTCTGTATGTGGTAATTAGCCGGTTTGCTTTTCAGATTTCATCTATCTCTGTGGGCCTTGTTTTGACTGCCATTGGCCTGTTTCCACTGTGGACTGTGTAGTTCTTGACAAGGGCACCATGTGTCTCCATTTGGACCCTGCAGAGTCAGAACATCTCCCACTCTCTGTCCAGGAAAAGGAGACAACCTCAAGACTGCAATGAAGAGAATAGAGGCAGTTGCATTGTTCAGATTCTGGGGGAAGTGGGTTTCTGAGTGTAATTTCTGGGCTGGGGTGGAGAATCTCTTACATGTATAAATGGCAAGGAAGGTGGTGAGGTCTCCGTAATCACTGGTATATTACCGGTGCACTTTAGTTGCCTTTGGAATGATTGCCTTTATGTCTCTCAGTTCTTCTTCCATGCTTTTGCATGAACTCTAGGCCGGGAATTAGGCCACAGGCCTGCAATTCTGCTTTCTGCTAACCTGTGCACGTCCGAACACTCAGCCATCAAGTCACAGCCAGAGGTCTCTTCTTTTCAAGATAGCTCCCATGGGAACATAAATTCACATTAATATTGATTCTAATCATTCAGTGTGACAGGATACACAAATTGCTTTCTTTCACCCACCATAGTCAAAATCCTTTGAAAGACCCCTGAACTGTTGTTTCTGACTTGACAGACACACAGAGTTAACAGAGGTAGCATACAGTGATAGTCATTTGACCAGTGCTGGAGTCCACATCTGGTCTGCAAAGAAAGTTATCTATTTAACACCTTTGAATCTCTATTTATTTATTTATTTATTTATTTATTTATTTACAAATATTTGTTTCAAGGCTGCCAAGATAGATCAGCAGCCAAAGGTGCTTGCCCACATCTGCCCTAAGACTTGAGTTCAATTCCTGGAGCCCACATAAAGGTGAGAGGGGTGAACTAAGCTCACAAAGTTGTCCTCTGACCTCTGCATTTCCCACTTCTGACCTCTGGCAGTGCCTCCTTCTGTGTCCCACATACTCACAGACACACATGCACACACTCACACACACAGACACACACATTTGCAAATAAGTTCAATAAAATGCATTTCTTTTATTTCATTTGAAAATCTGGAAACATTTCAAACACATAAAATTACAGAGAGAGCTATGATCCATGCTCATACCGTTTTTGTTATTGCATTTAAATTTAAGCAAGTTCTGTCATATTGTTTGGCTATTTTTGAAACTTCTTTTGTTTACTTACCATCTTATCTCTAGTCTCTTTATCATTAAATACATATATCTCAATTTTGGAACTCTCTTTCCCTGTTTGAGCATTTTGTTTTGATTTTCTATTATGTCAAATTATTCCACAGAGGTCCCAGTCTGAGGGTCTGGAAGTGTCAACTGAAGAGACAGGCTGAGTCCTGTCTGAGAACTGTTGCAAGTTCTGTTTTAGACATGTTCAGCTGTGAGTCCTCAGAAAATAAGTACCAAGATGGAACTGGATGTCTAAGAAATTTATTTTGGAAAATGCCTCAGATAAATGGAGGGTGCAGGTGTCTGATGTGACAGAGATTCTTCAGTCCTGTGAATTTGACATCTCTGAAAGAATAGAGACCAGAGTGGCTTGACCTGGGCCTCAGATCGTAACACAGTTCTGAGGAAATACCCACCAGATTGACGGTGATTCCTCAGTTAGAGGCTGTTAGTTGGAAAAGCAAAGTTTTTAAGTGGAAATGGGCCACCTTTCACTCAGACCAATATATTTCTTTTAAATTTGAATTAGAAGCAAGATTGTTTTACATGTCAACCCCAGTTCCCTCTCCCTCCCCTTTTCCCCTTCAACCCCTTCCAACTAAAACCCTACCTAGCCTATATCCTTTCTGCTCCCCCTGGAGGGTGAGGCCTTCCATAGGGTGTCATCAGAGTCTATTTTGTCCTTTGGGATAGGGCCTAGGCCCATCCCTGTGTGTCTTGGCTCAGGGAGTATCCCTCTATGTGGAATGGGCTCCCAAAGTCTACACCTATGCTAGGGATAAGGACTGAACTACTACAGAAGGTCATGTAGATTTCAGAGGTTTCCCCACTGAAACTCATTTTCCTGGGGTCTGGATCAGTCCCATGCAGGTATCCCAGTATCACAGTCTGGGGACCAAGAGTGTCAGCTGTTTCTGTGGGTTTCACCAGCCTGGTCTGGACCCCTTTGCTCATCACTCGTCCTTCTCTGCAACTGGATTCCAGTTCAGTTCAGTAATTAGTTGTGGGTGTCTGCTTCTACTTCCATCAGGTGCTGGATGAGGGCTATCGAGTGAGATATCAGTCAGTCATCAATCTCATTATCAGGGGAGGGCATTTAAGGCAGCCTCTCCTTTGTTGCTTAGATTGTTAGCTGGTGTCATCTTTGTAGATCTCCAGACATTTCCTTAGTTCCTGATTTCTTTGTAAACCTAAAATGTCTCCCTCTATTATAGTATCTCTACTCTTGTTTTCTTCTATTCTTCACCAACTCAACCTTTCTGCTCCCTCATGTCCTCCTCACCCCTCCTCTTCTCGCCTTCTCATTCTCCTAGCTCCCTCCCCCCTCTTCCCGTGCTCTCAATTTGCTCAGGAGATCTTGTCCCTTTCTCCTCCTCCAGGGGACCATGTATGTCTCTCTTAGGGTCCTCCTTGTTTACTAGCTTCTCTGGCAGTGTGGATTGTAGGCTGGTAATCCTTTACTCTATGTCTAAAATCCACATATGAGTGAGTACATACCATCTTTGTCTTTTTGTGACTGAGTTACCTCGCTCAGATTGGTTTCTTCTAGTTCCATCCATTTTCCTGCAAATTTCAAGATTCCATTTTTTTTTTTCTGCTGAGTAGTAGTACTCCATTGTGTAAATGTACCACATTTTCTCTATCTATTCTTCAGTTGAGGGGCATCTAGGCTGCTTCCAGTTTCCAGCTATTACAAATAGTGCTGCTATGAACATTGTTGAACAAATGTCCTTGTTGTATGAATGTGCTTCTTTTGGGTATATGCCTAAGAGTGGAATTGCTGGATCTTGTGGTAGACTGATTCCCATTTTCCTGAGGAGTTGCCATACTGATTTCCACAGTGGCTGTACAAGTTGGCACTCCCATCAGCAGTGGAGAAGTGTCCCCCTTTCTCCACATCCTCTCCAGGATAAAATGTCATTGGTGTTTTTGATTTTAGCTGTTCTGACAGGATTAAGATGGTGTCTCAGAGTTGTTTTGATTTGCATTTCCCTGATGGCTAAGGATGTTGAACACTTTCTCATGTGTTTTTCAGCCATTTTAGATTCCTCTATTGAGAACTGTCTATTTAGTTCTGTTCCCCAATTTTAAATTGGATTGTTTAGTGTTTTGGAGACTAGCTTCTTGAGTTCTTTGTATATTTTGGAGATCAGCTCTCTGTCAGATGTGGGGTTGGTGAATATCTTTTCTGAGTCTGTGGGCTGCCGTTTTGTCTTACTGACTGTGTCCTTTGCCTTACAGGAGCTTCTCAGTTTCAGGAGGTCCCATTTATCAATTGTTGACCTCAGTGTCTGTGCTACTGGTGTAATGTTCAGGAAACGGTCCCCTGTACCGATTGATTCAAGGGTATTTCCCATTTTGTCTTCTAAGAGGTTCAGTGTGCCTGGATTTATGTTGAGGTCTTTGAGCCATTTGGACTTAACTTTTGTGCATGTGATAGGCTTGGGTCTATCTGCAGTCTTCTACATGTCCACAACCAGTTATGCCAGCACCATTTGTTGAAGATGCTCTCTTTATTCCATAGTATAAATTCAGCTTGTTTGTCAAAAATCAGGTGTTTGTAGGTTAATATCAGGGTTTTCAACTCTATTCCATTGGTCTATCTGTCTATTTTTGTGCCAACACCAAGCTGTTTTCAGAACTATAGCTCTGTGATAGAGCTTGAAATCAGGGATGGTGATGCCTCCAGAAGTTCCTTTATTGTATAGGGTTGTTTGGGCTATCCTGGGACTTTTGCTTTTCCATATAAAGTTGAGAATTGTTCTTTCAAGGTTGCTCAGACCGAATTTTAGTATGGGCTGGAGACATGGGAGGTAATTAGTTGGGGATGAAATAGTTCTCTTGAAGGAGAACTCAGCAAGCCCTTCTGTGACTACCTGTGTGTGTATATGTTTCTGTACATACAGGTATGTGTGTGTTTTTCTTTCTGTGTGTGAATTTGTGTGTTGGTTTGTGTGTGTTTATACGTGTGTGTTGGGGCGTATGTGTGTTTGTGTTTGTGTGCATTGGTGTGGGTGTGTGTTATTCTGCACATACCTGCATGTGTGTGTTTCTCTCTCTGTGTGTTTATATGTGTGAGTTTGTGAGTGTTTATGTGTGTTTGTGTATGTGTTTATATGTGTGTGTTGGTGTGTGTGGGGCCAGTTACCTCAGTCCCCACAGACTGGCAAAGGGCAGCAGAAGTAGATATCTGATTTCTGCATCTCAGAAGCCCTTAGAACAGTGGCAGTTCCTGAGAGCTTATTTTTCTTGCTAGAATGAACTCTCCCTCTCTCATTTGCTCTAGGGTTTCCACTTTATTTCTTTTTGAGGCATGCTGTGTGTTGAACAATTGCTTCAGTTTATTCTGTTTTATGATATATTTCTGCTTGACTCAAGAGGAATGAGCTTCTATATCCTCCATCCTCTGCATTATTAGAATTCATTTTCTTCACCGGTAAGATGAATGGATAGAATCAACAAGAATCAACAATCTTCCTGCTTTATCAGCTTAATTCTAATAAACAAAATAAAACAATGAGGGACAACAAAAATGTTCTGTGGTGTGGTGTGTTCAGAGAAAATCCAAGAGACAAGCTAAAAGAAGGGGCAAGGGAAGATGATGGGTACAGCCTGAATCAATATGCCAACTGCATCCCACAAAGCGTAGTTGCCAAGGATGCCCTATTCTAGTGGCATCTTTGAAGCTGAAGCTCATGGCTCAGTCATCTGTCTGGCAAGTGCACTTGGCTTAGTCATCGTAGTGTATCTATCCAAACATACTACTTGGGTGTTAGCATATAAAAGTCAATGAGTATTGAACTGAACTTTTTAGAAAAGTAAGAACCAATATTTTTATCAGAGAAAGGGAGTTTAATTCAACATTTAAAGATTTAAATTTTACAATTTACTGGTCCATGTATCAACAAAGAGTAGAATTTAGGTTGTATGCAATTTGCTTTAATATATATCTACATTAGGTAGACAATCAAGGCTTACAAAGGGTGGAAAAATAAAGCTTGAACCAGGAATTGGGAGTGATCGTAGTTTAACTTCATTTGAAATGGCTAGTGCATTATAATTCTTCTGGAAACTCAGGTTTTCTCTACTGATGGTAAAGGGTTTTTCTACATGGCTGTCCAAACTGTTTTCTGACAACCACCATTAATGACCACCATGGAAAAGGAGGCAAATGGTGGCATATTGACCATCCCATGGATTCCTAACTTGAAAACCCATCACTGCCTTGTCACCGAGGTCCATTTAGACTGTCCTCATACTTACAGTTGTTCCTTATTAAAGAGGTTCAATTGTAAAACTTAGCTCCCTTTGTCCAGTGGAATAATGAAGTCATCTCCATCAGTACTGAATGTTAAAGTGTAGATCTTAGTGCATGTGGTTTCCTACCAAGTCCTTGTAGCACTGTAGTTGATGGTGGTACATATTTGGCCATCAGAACAGGAAAGAGGAAGTCTCAGCCACAGTTGTTTTCACTGAAAGTTGAGTCTGTTGATTCAGGGTTCCGGGATTTCCTATTCCTCTCTACCATTTATGAATTCAACTTCCAGTTCCAAATTTGCAAAGACCACTTGAGGGTTTAAGTAATGCCTTTAATTACAACACAAAGAATAGGCAATTGCATCTCATGAAGCTAACAATTATCCAAAGTATATTATTAGAGTGAGTTATTGAAGTCGGCATAGTTTGTGAAACACCCATCAAAATAACTGAGGGAGAAAAGAGATAAAGTAGATGGGAACAGCGAAGCTTGAAAACAACCTTGATTATGTCTGGAGTTTATATGGTAATGAGTCCTAATTCTTGGGCATTGGGGTTCTTTGTAAAAAAATTTCTTTTGCTTGCTCTTATTCAGAAATAGATACAGATGGTGTTTTCATTAACTTAAAAAATATAAACACAGAGTGCTAATGTGGCAGCTCATTACATTTTTGCAGATTTTAGTTTATGTAATTTTCAAAATTTCCCTGGGACATAGGTGATAATACTCCCTTGAGATGGAGTCTAGGAGGAGATCAGCAATTTGCCTGAAATCACATACTTTAGAAGTAGTATTGCCGAATTGCTCTCTGGCTCTTCTGTTGGAGATTCTAAACTAAAAAGCCTATTATATAATCAAGTGACTGGAAGGTTGGAACAATTCTTCAGCATTCCTCTGGTAATTTAACAAAAATGAGTAAGTAAATACTCATAAAAATGACACTAGAAAATAAATACACTTACTTAATAATACATACTGATATGCTTTTTGTCTTCTCTTTCCTCCTTTGTCCTTCCTTCCTTTTCTCTCTCCCCCTCTCTTTCTTTCCTTCCTTCTTTTCTCTTTCTTTTACCAGTCAGGTTTATTTTTCCCTGTTCATATTTGTATATTCTTATACTCCAATGCTGTTGAACAATCTGGCATAAAGGAAAAAAGATATATTTGTAGTCAGATTAAGTTTGGATTCTTTTAGTAGCATGACCTCTGGCCAGCTCTTTGGCTTATATATTTGTAAAGTGGGTAAAAAAATAAGTAATCTAACAGGAGCTTTAAAAATAAACAAAGGAGACAGGATTTGTTAAGCGCCTGCCACTCTAGGCAATGAGTACAAGATGACTGTTGTATTTATAGTGGAACTAAGTGCAGCATTATTTCAACTTGGGCATTTTAAAGGTAGAATTAACACACACACACACACACACACACACACACACACACACACACACACACACACCATGCTAGGTTTGTAATAACCTAAGTGACTTAAATTGGGTACATTTATCCAGATTTTCAAAACAATGGTTTTCTATCTCTATTTTTATTTACAGTTCTAGGATATGAGTACTATCTTTGATGGTATGTTTTGTATGTCAGTAGACCTTCTAGATCTGTCTTCAGTCTCAGCATTTGGGTCATATACACAGTTGATGCTCACTGAAAGTAGAAGCATGTTTCCCAAATGATTTCTATAGGTCAATGATGCCTTTACTAAAATTGTGACCTGAGATGCTTGCTAGTCTCCTTTGCTAATCAGAATTTCTCTGGCTGGAACAGCATAATATACTGCTTTAGTGTCTTAATAATGGCTCACTTTATCTCCTTGGAGAAGATGCCCAGTGAGTGCCATGGTGGTGGTAGAGGTGGAAATTCATTTAAAAATATTTAATTTTACCTTTTTTTTTTGTGTGTGTGTGTGTGTATGTGTGTGTGCACATGTCTGTGTGTGGGCATGTGCATAGTGTAGAGGCCTGAAGAGGGCGCTGGAGTCTTTGGACCTATCGTTATAGGCTGTGTTAGCCTCCTGATCTGTGGGCTTGGAACTGAAATTGGATCCTCTGCAAGAGCAGTGCACTCTCTTAATCTTTGAACTCTTTCTCTCAAGCTACTATTTCTAACTCAGCTGCAGACTTGTGAATGTGTGGGGAGAAGGGAGACTGTAGGATGAATATGCCTTTCATAACTTTGCAAATTTTTATTATTATTTGTGTGTAGGATGCATAGGGATGTGGTGGGCATGTGCCACAGAATATGTGTGAAGGTCAGATGTCAATTCTGTCATGTTAGTTCTTCGCTTTCACCTTACATGGGTTCCAGGAACCAACTTGGGTCAGACTCTCACAGCAAGCTTCCCAGATGAGCCATCTGGTCAACTCATCACCTGTATTTTATAACAACCCTATTGTGGATTGACCTGGTACCCCATCTAACCCCTGTTCATGCTAAATTCCTAACTCCTGATGGGCCTGAATTTGGAGATGAAACATTGAAAGAAAGGCTAAAGAAAGTCACTGGGGATATAAGGGTAGAGTTCTGGGTTAGTATGGTTCAGAAGATACACAAAGGCAGCTCATGGTGAATGAGGTTGTAGGCTTGGTCCATAGCATGCAATTGGGGCAAATAAAACTCACTCTCCACTCTGTGAGGTCACCACAGGAAAGTGACTATCTGCATGCCAGGAAGTGAACCCTTTAAGAGACTGCTGAATCTTCAAAGCTTCTAGACCTCTGAGGAAAGTTTCCATTGCTTACACTACCCAGTTAGTGGTAGTTTTTAACAGCAGTATGTGTGTGAGGAGCTACTACAAGCCTTAATGGTTCCCTTTCACACAAATGAGGAAGCTGAAGCATGTGGTATGGAGTTCAAGCTTCTGACAGCCCATCCCTGTTTTAACCCTATTGTCTTCTCCAGATCAGAATGAGATGGGGACCGGGGAAGGAATAAGACATTTTCCTAATAACCACATTGGTTTTCTTTTCCCTTTATTTTCTTCTTGCATCATTGTTGTGTGTTTTCTTTAGTCCCTTCAAAATGTTTTCAGAGGATGATTTCACTCTGACTCAAGACTTTCCTCCTCTGATCTTGGGATCTTCCCTTTCCCCACCTCTGGCTTGTTTTCTCAGCATTTCTAAATGGATGAACTATCCCTGAAGAACATTTTCTTTTTTAGCTTTGGCAAAGTTCTTTGTAATCTAAAGGTGAGGAGCGATGAGAAACACCAGCAGAGAATTTGTCATATTTGTGCGTCATGATTTAGTGATCCAATTCCACATACAACACAGTCCTTAAAGAGTTTAAGGATGATTGATTTTAGGCTATTTTTTGTAATAGCATCTAGCCTGTTTTCTGGTATTTTAATTACAAAGCAGTTCTTCCAAATTTCGAATTCTCTGACTGTGGGTGTGCAAATGTCCCCATAGCTTACCGGATTGCCAATATCAAGATGCAAGGCAATGAACAATAGACACATCTTCAATCTTGAATACCCAGAGCCTCCACTGTTTACATTAGTCACCTCTCTGATGTAAAAGAGAAAAATAAAGCTATTCCCCACAGAAGCACAATTTTACCAATTTTCTGAGTCATCTTGCTCTTCAACTCCCTTGCTTCTACCTGTAATAAATCATCAAGTCTTAGAGACACAACTTCTTACATACTGCATCTCTTGTAATCAGTCTTCTGTTCTCTGGTTCCTGCTGTGACTCCAGCCCCCCCTTATTTCTAACGTGCTTCTTGGAGGGAAGCTTTGTATAACTTCTGGAACAGAGGATATCAAATGTGTGCAGCAGGCCACATGTGGGATTGCAGGCATTAGTTCTTAGTCATAGATTCGATTGACTGGAATCTCTGTTACTTCCCACTCTCTAGCCCCCTGTTGTGCTTGGAAATCATGGACAGTTGAAGCACTGTGCATGCCCTGTTAACTACATAGTAGACCCTCTGTCAGACACTAGTGATGCAGTCATGATCAAGACAAGGACTAGTCCTTCTGAAATAAGCAATCTGTAGAAAATGTAGGTAAGTCCATTAAAGGTTCTACTAGTTCATTAAGCTCTAAGAAAGGGTGACAGGATGAGCTACTGGGAAACAAATAACAACCACCTGACACAGGCAGAGAAGATATATTTTTTTCTAAGTTCAGACCTTAAAGATTAGAATGTGTGCTTCAGGTCTAACCGAGGCTTTAAAGCTGAAGGCAAGGAACAAAGGCTTCAGGCAGAAAAGATGTAACTTGCAAGGATGATTTGTGCATGCTTCAAAATCAGAAAGCAGTACATTGTTCACAGTGGCTGAAGGAGGTATGTTGTAAATGGAAGCTGAGATGCCACTCCATGAGCCCGAGCTGAGCTTTGTATACAGGGATCCATCACATCTTCAACTTTATGAGCTTCTTGTGCGGATGGCTTTAGGGTAGATGCCCAGGAGTGAGAACCAAGGCAGCTTCTACTAAAGTACTTGACACACACTAGAGAGAATAAGACCTGCAGAAGCAGGAGCTTGCTGACCATCTTTTA
The DNA here is from genome assembly GCF_003668045.3 of Cricetulus griseus. NCBI lineage: Eukaryota > Metazoa > Chordata > Mammalia > Rodentia > Cricetidae > Cricetulus > Cricetulus griseus. The sequence goes on from NW_023276806.1 coordinate 220,427,755, forward strand.
AATAAGAAACTCAGGTTGTTTTTTGACATGCTTTGGGAAACCAAGGGAGTGAAGCCTGGACTTATTGACTCCGCAATACTGCACATATGAGCGAAGGACTACCCCAGGTGAGTGAGGACTAAAGGAGAAAGTCAAGAAAACTTCAGAGCAATGTAAACAAAGGGATGACAAAATCCCTCAAGCCAGTGGTGCACAGATAACAGCGGCATGACTCCTGGGTCTTAATGAAAACTCCAGATATTTCTTTCTTGATCTCCTCCTCCTCTTTCTGTCCCCACATCCTTCCCCTCCTCCACCATACCGTAACTTATTTCATTTCTCCTCCTTCCCAGAAAGAATATATTCAAAAGTTTTGGTCTCCACAGCATCTTCAGAGCAGGTTCCCCCACCACCACCCCCTGGGGTAGACTGCCACCAGTCTGAATTCCTTCTTCTCTTTGAATGTTAGGACTTGGCTTAGAGAAGAGAGATAAGTCTAAGGCTTTGTGTCTATACATTTAGGCTGAGTTGTGAACAGAGTGGGATGCTCTCCACATCAAAAGCACCTGCTTCCAGCACATAGCACAGAGGAGAGTTCCAGCCACAAGTACTGTGGGGCTGGCTGCTGCTGCCATCAGGACAGGTTGGGTGGCCGTTGCAAAGTCTTATTCTTCCATGGGCAGTGCCTATGGTTGAGAGCATAGCCTTAAGAATTTCACTAATTTAGACAATACATAAACCTTTCCATTCTCTGTCTGCTGCCTGTCTCAAAGATTGATCCTTCTAAAGGCATAGGGATATAGTTATAGGCCAGTAAAAAGCTATGTTCAGTGCAGAAAGAGTTTGGGGGTCCATTTTAATTGAAGATTTGTATGTGTTTGCAGTAATGGGAGGGAGACTAGCAAAGGGATTTCTTTTTTCTCAATATGCCTTCAAAGCAAATCAATACTTGAAGCTTATATATCCCTGGATGTTATATTCATAAATGGCTTTTTTTGAGATTTGCATTGCTTTGCTAACTGCATTAGTTACATATTACTAAGTAAACTTGCCCCCAAGTCTAGAAGTTTTAAAATATTTACCATTTTAATTATCATGAGACATCAGTCTGGATAGGGCTTAACTGGGTTTTCTGCTCAGAATCTGATCATACAGCAAAATATTGGCTTAAGCTTCTGTCTTTTCAAGGCTGAATTCCCCTCCAAGCTTCATTACGTGTTTGTCAGTGTTCTTTCGGTCGTTTCTTGCCATGGGCACTTGTTCCTTGCCTCGTCCTGTTTGCAATATGCTTGCCTGCTTCCTCCAGATTAAGAGCTCTGAGAGTCTGTGCTGCCAAAAAACATGGAAGCCAGATTCTTCTATTAGGCAAGCCAAGGAGTGAGAGCTTATCACTTCCCCCATGTTCTTTTAATTAAAATACAGTCACTAAGTTCAGCTGTAGTCCAAAGGGGAGGATGACACAGGGTCATGGATGTAAATTTCAGGAATGAGGGTCACTGGAAGTGTTATAGAATCTTCCAACCATTCAAATTTCTTAATTCCTAAGCAACTTTTGTTAAAGTACGTTAAAGTACAGGGGGACAGCCCCTATCTACAATCTGAAGCTTTAGAAAGGTCCCCCATTCAAAGAATATACTTTGCTCCCCAAATTTTATTTGAAATCTAAAAACTGTATATGGTTTTAAAGTATTCCTAGGTGGGATATCAATATATTCCAAGTATTCAGAGATTCACTGAGAGAGGATTTGAAACTGTGCCCCACCTAAAAGAGACACAGATATTACACAGTTGCTATGACAAGACACGTGGAAGGATGCTGACTGAAGACTCATTAGGAACCCAACTATGGAGTTTCTTTTTGAAGAAATTGAGGGATCCTCTCAGAACCTTGTTCTCACAATTTTCCTACCTCCATTTCCTTACGCCCAAACCAAGACTTGCAATTCTTATGATATGGCCCTCCTTCCCTCCCTCCCTCCCTCTCCAATTTTTGTTTCTGGAAATTTCTGTGACAATGTGCTGTAGGGCTCTCTCTCTCTCTCTCTCTCTCTCTCTCTCTCTCTCTCTCTCTCTCTCTCTCTCTTTCTTCCCTTCCTGTTTATGGCTTGAAAGTAAACAGTAAGTGTAATCACAATGTTTTTCTTTTGGAGAATTCTACCAGGGTAGCCTCTCATTTAGTTGACAAAGAAAACAAGTTTATGGACTTCTGCATGTCCATGTAGACTGGGAAGAGCATGGGTTTCCCATTTTCCACACCACCACCTTTTCTATGATGTCCTGGACCCTTAGCTCATGTGCCATCATGAGAGTTGGTATTTGACCTTCTTGTTTATCACATAGAGCTTCATGTGATTTCTGTGAGTTCTGTGTCAAACGTCGAGGGTCCAGACAATTTGAGCAATAACTATTTTATTTGTTTGTACCAAATGTTTATAGTTCAATTTTCTTGTGGCATGATACATACAAAATACCATTTACTTCACCAAGATTTGGGTCTCCTTTTAGAATGGGGAGAAAGGATGTTGAATACATTTTAATAATATCTGTTTGCCATTAGAGAAAGAAGGTAGCATGAAAAGAATATGAAACTGAACTACCGTTTTAATGGGAGTTGAAAAAGAAAACTGGCCTACACTGAGCGTTAATAGATGCTCCTGATAAGGGTCATGCCCACAGAGCCTGTGTGTTTCTGAGAAGTTTAGTATTACATAATGCTTCAGGAGGGGGAACATTGCCCTGGCTTCTAAGTTGTGTATATAAGAACTAGAGTATGTATTAAATCTAGATTATAAGTCTGTGTTGACTTATGAACTAAAAACAATAAATTTCTTATCTCACTTTCTGAACTTTTCACTTTTGCAGGCGACCTCTTCCAGCTCTGTAGAGGAAATGAAAGGAGAGGGCATCGCCGCTTAACCACTCCTTTGTCCTCCCTCACTTCCTCTTCCTCCTCCTTAATTTTAAGAATTTATGGGAGCTATGCTGAACTTTCATAAACTGTAATCTTTCTGCAGGAAGCAATAACAGTCATGTTAGATGTTGTGCTTTTTTTTTTTTTTAATAAAAGTGATATACCATCTTTCCCTAACAGGAATCTCAAACCAAAACTTTAAATGCAGTTAAGTATTGCAGATGATGTTGATATGTGTGTCAGTACTTTGTGCAAATGGAAACTTTTCAGAAGTGTCAGGGTGCATCCAGTTTCGCCATGACAAAGTGATCTGCGGTGCAACTGTTAAGTAGCCCTACTAACTTGAACTTAAAGAATTTGGCTGTAATTATACTGTCTTAGCACCTCTCTCATACCTACTAGGTGCCAGGAAAGGTCCTACAAGAAGTCCTGTAGTGTCTGTGGTGTGGGATGTTGTGTGTTATTATAGTGTGTTCCCAGGCTCTTGTAAGATAGAAATTATCTCCTCCATTTCATAAGAGGAAGAGAGAACCTGATATCAGAAGTACAACATGACATACTCAGGCTCATACAAGTACCGGGGGTAGTTCCTAACTTTTATGAGCACCAAGGTAGTGCTCCACCAGTGTGTGTTTGTGTGTGCGTGCACCTGTGCAGCTGTGTGCAGGTATGTGTGCATATGTAAGTCAGAAAGTCAATGTCTATATAATGTGTATTAGCCATCCTTTTTTGTTTGTTGGTTGGCTTGTTTTGGTTTTGTTGTGAGACATGCCTCTAACTGGCTTGGAGCTCACCAAGTTGGGTAGGCTAGCCCACTTGGCAGTTGGGAGCTCCAAGGAACCATTAGTCTTCCCCTCCCTAATGCTGGAATTATAAACATTGGCCACTACACCTGCCTTATTTATTTTTAAAAGAGGACACTATAAGCACTTTACAGACTGAACTCTCTCTCCAGCTCCCAGTATTTCATCATTGAAATACTTTCAGAAATCGATAGAGGTGACAATATTCAGAAAATACATTTTTGAAAGCACTCACCACAAACAGACGAACGGGGTGAAATGTTCCTTCCATGCCCCAACTCTTCTGGGGTCCTTGCCACTCCTCCCCTCCACTCTGTATTGTATCTGTGAGTTTGCTGGCTTTTCCTCTCTAGATTGAATTGCCCTTTATCATCTTCTCTGCTTGTTGACATTCTGAGCAATAGTCTATCTCAGATTCCACTCATTTATGTTGTAGTCCTTTTGTTTGTACTGAATGCCTCCTCCCTTAACCTTGGCTTGTTCAAACAATGTCATTTAGACATCACTTTGGGGGATGTGCTATTTTGTGGTGATATATTTGAGAATTATTCATGTTCATATCTGAGCCTACTCAGGAGGTCAGCTTCATAATAATAGACAACATGGTTTATTCTTTTCCAGTAGCTTGAACATAGCAGCGGTCATATACGTGGGATGAATTTCTCTGAGCGGCCAGCCTATGAAGACATGCATCAAGAAGTGAGGAAGTTTTCATTACCTGCCCAGACAGTAGGATTCTGAATATTATGGAATGGTCAAGTAGCTAATACTGCTTAGAAGGGCACTGACAGACATTAGCAAAAGAGCCAATTGTGATTAGGGCTGGCAATGAGAGATATGGAAGAAGTTCCAGGTTCCTTTGGAGGAGTCCTTAGCCTTCCTCAGTGGACCTTCTTATTATGCCTACTGGCCTGAAAGGTTTGAGATGGTTCTCTATTGGACCTGCATAGTTCCTAACACATACACCACTAGAGCAGGAAGCCTAGGGGGGCCTTATTAATTGAATGACTAAAGCATTGCAGTTGAGTCTGTCACACTGAGAACAGGAAAGGGGAACACATGTCGTCTACAGATTGCTTACTCGTTGATGAAGGTCTCTGCTTGAAGTGTTTTGATTTCTGGTGTGTATATTTGGATGGCTTATGTCTTTGTAAATCTTGTTTGTTTTTTCTCCCTCCTCCCACATGGTTTTCTGTTTTTAGTTACCTTTTCTGCCAAAGAAAATAAGTCCAACAGCTGCCTCCATTTGGGTTGCCATTAGTATATTGTTTTAAAACCTCCTCTCTCTCTGTGTGTGTCTCTCTGTGTGTCTCTCTGTGTGTCTCTCTGTGTGTCTCTCTCTGTCTCTCTCTGTCTCTCTCTCTCTCTCTCTGTCTCTCGTCTCTCTCTCTCTCTCTCTCTCTCTCTCCAGGCTTATGGAAAATATTACAGAACAGCAGGGAAGATTCAAATGGCTATGTGTGGCATTTTGAAATCCATCCCAACTTCAGGCTCAGGGCCCTGCAAGTTACAGAGAATACCAAAGTAGGATCAGGAATAGGATATGCTTCAGTGATGTACTGATCCAGGACTGGGATTTCAGCGTAACTATGCCTCTCCACTCTCTCTTCCTCTGCAACATGATGGAGACAGCTCTCACAAGTCTCTCAATCAGATTACCAGATGTGTGGCATATCCTGCTATCCTGTTCAGAGATTCTTGCTGGGGACACTGGCCATCTCCTCAAACAACGTTTTCTGGTGTGGAAGTCGTTGCCAGATGCCTATAATACTTCTCAGTGATGACCCAGGCTGCAATCTCCATGATGTTGGTGAAAACAAGCCCAATGCTGGCAGGCTCTGGTAAAAGTCATCTAGTTCCTTTAACTGCAGGTAGGTTTTAGTGGAGGTGAGAAGCAGAATTTGCAGAGAAAAGAAAAGTTAATCAACTCAGCACAGAAATTAACTTTCAAGTGTTTATAAGTAGAACTAATGGAATTCAGTTCTTTCAAAATGATTCTTGGCATGGCAAATGTCTCCTTCAGTGTCATTCTGACTGATTATAAGTTTTTCAGTTTAGAACAGAAGCATCAGGCCTGGAGAGATGGCTCAGCAGTTAAGAGCACTGGCTGAGGTTCCACATGGCAACTTACAACTGCCTGTAACTCAGCCTCCAGGAGATCCAACGCCTTCACATAGACTTTGAGGAAGGCAAAACACCAATCACATAAAATAGAAATAAATAATTTGTTAAAAAAAGAACAGAAGCATCAAGAGGATTGTCCTTCCAGGACTAAACATTAACTATAATCAATCCTTAAAAAAGAGTATGATTCCTAAACATACATTGAGATTGTTATTTAAAATATTCTATAAGTAAGACATCTAAATGTATTTACAGGGTGAATGTAAATGTATTTAAGAATTTAGTATATACCCTCCTGGAGGAGATGAAACCATAGCATATGTGACATTCATCAGTGACTATTATGAAGATATAAGCCAAAATAATCAGTGGGTAAAATTTCATGATTAATTAACTTTTACTTATTTTTTTGTTAGCAGATGCCACATATTCATAAAATACATCTCAGATGTTTCCCAAAATGCTCTTTTAGGGAAAAGGCATGATGCTCCATATGTATAGTTAGTCAGAGCTCGTCAGCTATTGGCAACACCCTCCGAGTCTTACTTCTTGTGTACTTCCTTACACATCTCTTGATTTTCTCCGATCATGAAACGTGAAGAAAAATGTAATTAAATGTCAAACCAAAGCAGCATTTTAGAAAGGGATTTGGAATGGTCTCCTATTCGACACAGTGACTACAGTCATGTATCTAACAGTCTAATGAATGTACAGGAAAGTGAGTTGAAGCATGGCTGGTTGAATTTTCAAAAAGAAAAACCCGTGTTTCCTGATATTTAGGATGATGAAGCAGCTGACCCCAAACTGAATCTGAACTTTGATTCCCACAGCCATTATAGACAAATACAACTCATGTATCACATATCTTAATTTCTTTGTCTTAAGAACTGAGATTTTAGTCATCTCTGTATGAAATGTAAACTAGAGATTCTCAGATTTCCGTATCTGGTTTGGATTTTCTCCTCTATTTCAGACTCCTGCATCTGCTTATACACCAACTGTGTGTATAACAAACATCTCAAACATCACATATCCAAAATGGAACTGTTCTTGACATACACACTCCTTCACAACTTTCCCACTTCCATCAACACTTGCTGAGTCTGGAAACTTGGGGGCTACCTCTGACCTCTCTGTTCTCTACCTTCTTTCCTGCAAGATGTGTATGTAGTGTAAACAGAGCCTATCCCCATCACTCTACCTCGCTGTAGTATCTCAGTCGGGGTCACTCTCCAGTTTTTTCTCTTAGACAACTATTAGAGTCCCAGAGGGCCTCTGTGCTTCAGACTTTGTCCCCTCTTATTCACTCTAAAAGGAGCCATGTGACTGACCCAATGAAAAGAACTAGAAGTTCTCTCTGTTCAGAACATGGAGATACTGTGTACTTCAGTCAGTGTGAATGTGAGGTCCTTCTGATGGCATCAAAGTTCTACAGGACCTAGCTTTGCATCAGCTACCTGACATTCCTCTCAACTTCTCCATTGGTTCCCCAGCACCAGGTCCACTGCTCTTCTTGTTAATCCAAGAAAACACATCTGCCTACAAAATTCCCCCCTTCATACCTACATGGCTCACTGTATTCCTTCAAACTAGTCCTCAAATTTCATCTTCTAAAAGAGGTTCTTCTGTTATCCTTTTGAAAATGACCATCTGTCCATCTTGAATTAGATCTTGTATTCACATCTACAGGGTTTATGCAACAGAAAATTTGTTTACTTCCTATTTATCAGTTTTTCCGCTACGTATTTTGGAAGCTAGGCAAATATTCCCCTTGACCTATAAATAAACAAAAACTAATAAACAAACAAACAAAAAACCCAAAATCACAACAGACCACTTTTACCCTGCTAAATTATAGTAGTTAAGCTTGGGTGTGAGGGACTGCTATTGGAGAATGGGATGAAGACTCAGTTGCCCAGAAGCCCCTGCATCAAGTATCAACTCACAGCAGGGGCTAAATGCTGAGGCAAATGTTATTCTTCTGAAATAATTCTAATTTAGAAGTCTGCTCATTTGGCCAGTTGACAGACTGAATTGTTGGAGAGCCTTGAAAGCAAAAATTTTGAATTCTCTAGATGTTGGTTTCCTCATCCGTAAAATGAGGAAGCCCTGATGGACAATCTCCACGTCCTTTACCACCTTTGCTATGGCAGAAGAATTGTGAAATATTTACATGGGAGTTGATGAGGAACATATTCCAGGTCTTGTGATGGACATATCCATTTCTTTTTTTAATTTATTTTGATTTTTTCTCCATTTTTTATTTGAATTAAAAACAAGATGGTTACATGTCAATCCTAGTTCCCTCTCATTCCCCTCCTCCCCTGTCCCCCCACTAACACCCTACCTATCTCATACCCTTTCTGCTCCCCATGGAGGGTGAGGCCTTCCATAGAGGGTCTTCCGAGCTGGACAGATCCATTTCTGTTGAGTCTCTTTGTAGCAATTTTGTTCTACAGTTTGGTTCATAGACTTATCTATAGTATGGGGACCTTGGGTTTCAAGTGTGCCTTTCTGATACATGTCACTCTCTTATTTCTATTGTTATTGTTGTATAATTACACCAAATAGTAAAGCAGAATGCATAAACACAGCAGCTAATGTGTTTCTTGTTATTAGAAAGTTTTGTGATACCATAGAAACTGGTTATGGTTTCAAGAGTCACTATTTTTGTATCCAAATGTGTTTGGAGGATATCTGTGTCCATTCTAACATGATCCATATTTTAATTTGTGAGTGACCAGTCCTTCATTTTTCTTAACCAAGGATACTGGTGAATAATAGCCAACTTGAATTATGAGTCATTTTTAGGTTGGCTATTATTCATGATCCTCAGTTAATGGATCATTTTTTCTTTGTGAACTCTCCTTAGACATAATTATCAAACTATAGCCTTAATCGGCGCTTAAAGGCAATCTCTGTATAGAATTGGAACAAATGGTGTTTTGTCAGCAGTATCCTTGACACAACTGACTACACAGGACTTCTGGGGTATGATTACATGACTAATGAAACAAATTGTAGAATTTTTTTCTGTTTTTATTCTTTATAAAAGTAATGTGGCACCTGATAGAGGTTTGGGATTTATAGGATAGTATCTTTAAATTTTCTGTCTCATGTTTAAAATATTGTAAGGTATTCTACTCACAAAGGTCTTTTGAGAATAAAAAGGAGTAAGAATAAGATAACCATTATCCACAGGACAAGACTTCGACACCCAGCAAATGTAAACCAAGGTTTCCAGAATGCAGCAGTCCACTGTTTGATTTTCTGTAAGCCTTAAGACAGTGTTAGACATTCCCTCCATTAGACATCCATTTGTCAGCCTGATATTGCCTTAACGAAGGTGAGATATGAGTCTTACCGAGGTTTAGGGGATGTATGTTGTTATTAGGGATCTATCAGGATAAATGTATTGAAATGTCCATGGATAAATCAAAGCCTCCTTAGTGAGCTTTCCTAACTCTTTTCCATCTTGCAGAGAGAATATTGTGTGGAACTGTTGGCCTAATTGAAATCATATGTCATTTCACTTGGCATCTCCAGACAGGCAGGCCAGCATCAGCTGCACTGTAGAAACTCGACACTCTTAATGTCTTTCTCTTTATTACCAGGAAGGGTTTAAAGAAGACAAAAATGCTCATGAGCAGGAGCAATGTCTGAGAAACATTTTTGGCTGTGAATTTCTGGGATTTTGTATATGATTCCTTTTTCTTTTTGTCAGAATTCAACTATATTCCATTTAAAATCCCTTTTCTCTTGGGAAAGTTATATTCCTTCAGTTTATATTAGCATCACATAATCATTGAACTACCAAATTTCTTCTTTGTTTTAACCTTCTATTCTATGCTAATTTCTTGTTTTTTTTTTTCCCCTTCAACTCTGTATTGACACCACACTAAAAAGCAGGGGGTGCTTGATTTTATTTGGATAGAGTATAGTTCAGTCACCCCTTGGTGTGAGTACTGTTTCTCTACCCTATGTATCCTAGCTCTAACTATAAAGTGCAGTCCTTCTAGATCAGTAGCATTAGGGACGTAGCCTTTTCCTCTTTCCTTCGCTCCCTTGTGGCTTGGCATCTAATATGTAACTCAGGCAGGCTTCAGACTTGGGATCCATTGGCTGAAGCCTCTGAATGTGGGGATTACAGACATATCCCACCAGGCCAGGCTCAGCTATCTACATCTTAATCACCTTAAGGCCAGTTGTCAGGGAAAAAGTCCCCAAGGTTGAATTTGTCCAGTGAGGTCTGGTTGTTATCATTTTAAAAACAAAAAGTTCTCTAAGCACAAGCTATGGGAAATTTGAATTCCAGAAGGTGGAATCCAATCTCCTGGAAGAAAGGAAAAGAAAAGAAATGTGCGCAGAAATCGGAGGAAGGAAGAGAGAAGGCAACGTGGCTGTTGGAAGCATTCAGCTCTGAAACCAGCAGAAACACAGTGAGTCTCTCAGCTCCTGCATTGTGGATAAAAGTTTTCCAAATGATACATGTTGGTTCCAAGAGGGAGGAAGCCACGTTTACACTCTTTCCTCATAACCACAGTATTGCAGACTGTATTCTCCCACTGCTGTTTTTCTTGTCCTCCCAAAGTGGAAGGAGGTGGAGTCGCATTTAATTATTAACTATCAAAATAGCCTCTTCATTGTTTGTGCTCAGGAAAATAGGAAAAGTTATACCCATAGGTGACATCATCTTTTAGTTTAGTCCATTCCCTGCTAAAACTCCTACCTGACCAGAACCCCAAATTTCACAGACTTAGTAAGAATTGGATCAAAGAGAGAGAAGGTCAAAGAGGTCACAGCCTGTAAAAACCCTACCTTTGGTGAAGCCAGAGAGAAAGCTTAGGAATAATGTCTTGCACTTGGCTCTGGGATACCTCTACTTGGTTTTAGCAGACAAGTTGAAGGCCTCAAATGACCATATTTTGGTTCAGTAGTTCCAAGGAGGCAGAAGGAAGTTTATTTCTGTTTTATATTCTTCTATCCTTGAGGAGCATTTTGCACAACTTAACTAAGGAATCTTTAATCAAATCCAAAATGCCTTGCTAAGGAGTTAGGACTAGTAACTTCAGAATACAAACAAAATGAGTTGAACATTATTTGTGTTCTTTCATATATAATTTATGCATGGACTAAATTTTTACTCTGTATGTCTCAGGGTTTTTCTGAGACTTAACAGTGTGACTCCCAGTTGTGTCAATGATGGCATATACTATGTTCTCTGGTTGAGCCATAATAAATGTAAAGAAATGAAGCTACAATTCTAGATCATGGGGAAGAAAATCCTTTCCAGCATTTTTTTTTTTAAGAAATAGTGCATTTATTTAACTTTTCAGTGAGAAAAAAAACACGTAGAGGACAGTAGAAGTAGCCAGTAGTTCTCTCCTGGCATGGACATTTGGGGGATTGAATTCAGGTCCCCAGGCTTCGTGACAGATGCCTTTACTTGCCGAGCCATCTCTGTAGCCCAACATTTCTTGCTAGTGGTGACATAGAGTGCTGACTTTTAGAGTTCAAGGTCTACTATTTGTGTATGAAAAGCAGTGCTCATTCTTGTCTTCAAACATACTAGCATCCAGTGTGTGTTTAAGGGATGGATGCCAAGCAGCAAGATAGAGAAGAGAAAATCAAAGGAATGTGTGAGAGAGCCTTTGCCAGCTACTTCACAGGTGTCCATCCAGATAAACAGCAAGAAAAATGGTGCGGTTTATTCCTCTCTTGGAGACTGAAATTCACACATAATTGAAATGATCATTATTTTGACACCTGGGGATAAACAGTCTCCTGCTCCAAGTGATTCTGCTAGAGGCAACTTCCTGTTTATTTATTCATTTATTTTCCTATAACAGGTGGGCCAAGAGAATAAAGAATCTTATCAAGATTCAGATTTTGAAGCTTTTTTTCTTGGCTTCATTTTGTTTTATAGACAGTTACTACTAGAGATGGTTTACAAGACACTTCAACATATCTTGACACAAGCATATTCTGGACACATTAAGCTTACCATACATTAGGTCTATAATTGAAAGCTAGTAATAGCTTTAGGATACTGAAAAAAATGAATGATGAAACACCATGTTTTGTTCAAACAATATGACATTCTTCTCTTTCCTGATAATAATACTTGCTCTTTCTCTATAGGATCTCATTAGGTTGCTCATTAGGTGTTGAACATGTGGTCTTCTTGTGTCAACCTATCAAGGCAGAGGTAACAGGACTGTGTCACTACATCAGCTCCACAGCATCCCTTTTTATTTTAAGAAATCATGTTAGTGCCAATTCTGGTAAAGATACCTATGGTTCTCCTGGCACAGAGTGTAGGTCTATGACCATGTTTATGACTGATTAATCACAGTGGTTCTTTTTCTTGGCAATAGTGATTGGTTCAAGTGTTACCAACCCCAGAGTATTGGCCAATATCCAGTGTTCCACTGTCCTCTTTAACACATGGATGCCAAGAGAGAGGTGCTTTTTCCTCTGTGATTATTGAGATGAAGTCATTTGTAGCTGTTTAAAGTCTAACCTAAGCCTAGTTTCTCTCTTCACACTTGCAGGAATATCCTGCTAAGAAAAAAATGTACAGAGAAGCCCACATGAATATTCAGGAGCTGGAGATGAAAAGATGATAGGGAATACAGGAAAAAAAAGGAAGGAAGTGAGAAAATCAGCATGTGGACAAAGTTGAGAGGACAGAGGCGAGAGAAAAGAGGTACAGAAGAGGAAAGCGAGGCTATGTAACTTTGGAGAAGCATCTAGAGGGCTGTGATGCACAGCCAGCAAATTTACTTTTAGCCTAAGTAAGTCTTAGTGGTCTTTCAGTGATACAGCATGTAGGAGGCAAAAGCAATCTCATGCAGAGGGACATTATAAGGATGACCTGGAGTTGGGCAGACAGGACCAAAAAAGGTAGGTAGGTAAAGAGGCAGAGAGTACTGTGGCTGACAATGTGTAGACAGTGAGGCTGTCTACGTCAGGGAAGAATTCTAAAGGGATGTGACATTCAAACGTAAACTGAACTATGGCCAGTGATGGGTGAAAGCTGAGAAGGGAGCTGTAGATAGTAGAAACTGCTCAATGAAATTCTGAAAAGGGTGTTATTGCTTGGAATATTGTTAGTAAAGGAGGAATGTATAAAGTTGCTAGAGAGATAAGCCAAGGGCCTATCTGCAGAGGCTTTAGAAGCCAGGCTAAGACTGCACACACTACAAGCATTCTCCTATTTGACTTGTATTTAGCACTAGCTATATTACAGACTTGGTGCCAGGAATTCAAGAGAGAACACAAATCCAGAGACCATCAAAAAGAAGGCCAGGTTTAGTCATGACATACCTTTTTTTGAGTTATCGGTTAAGGGGTTCCAGAGACAATACAGGGCATTGGAATTGCCATTCTTGGTTGCCTGCCAGAACTTGAGCATAAGACTTTAAAGATAAAGCACACTTGGATCACAAGACTTGGAAAATCAGACTGGTGCTGGCCTGAAAGTCTCCTCTATAATGGCTAGCCCTCATTATGTTTGGAATTACTATGCATGCTGCCAGTGAGGAAAAAAGTTTTCAACAGTCATACCATGCTTTAATCCTCCAGACTACATTAACAATTGTCCCAGAGACATAAGAACAATAGTGCATCAGTGTCACTAATATTTGGGGTAGCCAATATCTATCTGATTGGACATAAAGCCTACTTAATAGGAGGGAACTCATGGCTGGTACTATAAACCTATCCAAGAACTCATGGTTGGAGAGGTCCTAGACCTACAGCCAACTACTACCATTTTTCTAAATTAGTACACTGTCCAGCTGTCCTCTAAATATTTATCATTAGTCTCATAGATTACCCTTATAGCCTGTACCCCTCATCATCATAGCTGACAGCCAATAATGCAGAAAACCACAACTGCTCCTACTGCAGAGAATCATTGATTGTGGAGTGCCCATCCCAAATGGGACATCTATAACACTAACATTAGTGAGCATGTCCAAGAAGGGATAGAAAGAGTGTAGGAACCAGAGGACCAGGAGGACTGCTGTAAATTAGTATTTTATGGACATGACAGGAATGATATACTTATGAAGCCTTACAAGGTCCTACCCCTAGCTGAGGAGTTACAAATGTCAATAGCTACTGAGGGAGGAAAAGTCATTCTTCTTCAGGGACAAGGACTCTGATAGGTGCCCAGGTCTGAGTGGTTAGCCCTACACCCATGTGTATTGGGCAAAACCAATTGGGCTCAGTAGGTTTATATATAAGTATAAAAAATAGTAACTAAAGAAGAGAGTTTTATATAAGAGTAATTTGAGAGGGTGATGTGAGGAGTAGAAATGGGAGGAGTTGGGGAAAGGAGAGGGGTGAATATGATCAAAATTGTACTCATGTATGAAACAACTCTTCTGATAAATTTATGTTAAACAAGAGAACACGTTTGTCTTTGAAGAATCTACAGTACAAAAATAATGATCATTTATTGGCTTTTATTTATCTTGTTCCCAAGTGCACATTCATTCTTTAAGAAAATTATAGTTAGATGATCAAAATATATTTGGGCTTCATCAGTGCCTCTGTTTGCTCATCTGAAAATGGGTTGCAGTGGCTCATTTTGGGAACATAGGGATCTAGGAGGAGGGCCTTCTGTTAGTAGCTGAAGCTTTCTCGTTCTTATTTTAGTTTTTGCTGAATATTCCAGTTCACTTACTTAACAATAGGCCATCAAGTCCTATAGTTAGTCCTACAGAAAAATAATACAAACATCCATTCTCAATAGACCCTAATCCATCTGGAGACACACGTAATATCCTTTCCATTATGTTAAAAGCTATCCAGCAAATTGGTCTGTCCAGTTATTGGGCTCTGAAGAACTTGTAGATTAATCAGTAGTATTGACTGAGGTGATTAAAAGCGATGTCCTGAATTAGCGACTTTTGTAAGGTGACCATACAAAAAGAATTGTTTGTGCATAAATTCACATAGTTAGCATGGATTTCATTTTTTTTTTTAAATCTATATACCCTGGAGCAAAGGATTGCGGCTGGTAAATTAATCAGTGGTGAAGAGTAAAATTACACAGTCTAAAGAATTCTACTTAACAACCCCCTCCCCTTATTGCCTCTTTGGTCTAATAGCAATAATGCTGAGAAGTGGAATGGTTGCTGTCACACCTCCTGACAAGTGCTTCTTGGGCCTTGATTAGATGGCTGCCGGTCTTGCTATTCATTGTCTCAGACACTCATCTACTGAAGTGGTGAAATAATGACCACAGTGCTGTCATTAATCTAAAAATTGTGTTGTCTTAGAGAGAGAGAGAGAGAGAGAGAGAGAGAGAGAGAGAGAGAGAGAGAGAGAGAGAGAGAGAATGAGAATTATAGAATTAGAAAGGGCTGAGATAGACACGGTTGCTTCATCTGAGAAACCACTGATGCTGTTTGAAGAGTTTGCAGAGGGCAGACATCTCTATCCGTTTACTGTAAAACATATCTTAGAATTCCGTGCTTGGTTGCTGCTGCTCCTCCATTCAGTGGCACGCTCTCTTTTGCAGCAGTTATTCACGCAGGACCCAGAGTGAACTAGGAAATAAAACAGACGCGATGACTGGAATTTTAAAAGCTAGTAGAGAAGGATGAAGAAATGTGAGCGTGTGATCAAAGATAATATATGTTGTAATAAGCAAAGTATAAGGGCTAGAGGAGTCTGCCCTAGGGGAGCAGAGATTGATAGGGCAAATGAGTTATAAATTGAGCATGAATCAAAAACAGGAGTTTTCCAGTGAAGTCAGCATTAGGGTGAGGGAAGGCGATTGGCAAAATGACCATGTAGATAGGCTCAGCCATTCAAAGCTGCAATCTCAGTGCTTGGAGAGTGGATAAGGACAGGGTAATGAATTTGAGGCCGTTCTGTAGGACAGAGTCTCAACTGCTCTGAGCACCTGCTAAGGATGGCATTTTCTGAGAGAGGCAGTATTTCCGTTTGCTTATTTTCTGGTTTATGCCTCATCTACACTGTAAGCCTTTGGAGTGTATATGTTTTCTCCTCTGTATGGTCCAGCTAGTGAGATTCCATGAGATGTGTTGACCCAGGCTGGATCTAGCTGACTTGGGAGAAGATGTGTGGGCAAAGCCTTGCATGTCACAACGAGGTGAGTTGAAACCCTCCTACTTCCGAAGCCTGTAAGTTTGGGCAAGTTAATTAAACTTTGTAATTCACATTCCACAGATCTCTGCCATGAATACAGACACAAAAAATACTTCTTTATAGATTTATTCCAATAATTGAAAGAATTAGTGAAACCACAGCACACACCCTCAGAAATGCTGTCATTGTTATTATTTCCCTTCTCTTCTGCCCCCATGTGATTCCTCGGGGCAGGAGAAATCAATGTTGAAATCTCATTCCCAGGCTTTGGTTTTAACCATCATAGTGGTTAGATAGTCCCTGTGCTGCCAGATACACCGTTCTAGCTCAACAGACTTGGATCTATGTTGCTCACTAATTTGAGGGACTATTGGAAACTTTAAATCTAATTAGTGCCTCAGAAGGCTCGTGTTTCTGAAAGCACAAGGCTGGAATATGTCTCTTCTCTGACTGTGAGAGAAGATGGGGAGAGTGTCATCAAAGTCTTTTGTGGAAGACACAATGGTTTCTGCTTTCAGATCAGAGCCTGTTTTCTCACAGACCATAGTTAATGCATTCTGTTTTTCTCTTCCTGAGCAAGGACAGCAAGCACAGGCCTAAGCATACCATAATCGTGAAGTACTGATTGTTTAAGAGGCAGAAAGGTCAGGAAGATTCAGCAAGGGAGAACCACAGGCTAGGATGACTAATTCCGAATCCTGCTGGAAGATGAATAGGCTCTTATTTACCGGCCTCAACTCAGTGACTACCGAAGGTAAGAGGCGTAAAGGTCCCCATTTGAAATGACCAGGCATCTACTGCTAATGACTGTATTCAGTTATAGTGCATGGGGCAGGTGTGCATTCCCCTCTCAGGAGGCTTCCTGCTATTATCCAGATAGCCACTTTTGTTTTCCCTTTTTTCCCTGCTAAAATCACAGAGCCTCAGAAAGTAGTAGCAGGCCATCAAGATGTGCTAATCAAATCGGAGAGACCTGAGCACCAATCTAAGCTCATCAGATGACTTAAGAGGCCTCATTTAGGCAGGAACTGGAAAGTCCCCTTCTAAAGCTTTTGCAAAGTGAGAATAATCGTCATTAAGCGCCACGGATTTCACAGGGAAAAATGGATTAGGGGCTTGTCACAGGAAAGATAATTAATGTGCTAGAGAGCAGTATAGGCGATAGAAAGAAAAAAAAATTCCTTATAATACGAAAAGGAAAAAAATTACAACAGCCTGGGAGGATAATGATTAAATGTTAAGAAGCAATTCCTGCTGGCTTGATTTTTACAGTATAATTAAGTGACAGAGAGAGAGGTGGGGTGGGAAAGGGACACATGCATACACACAAAAGAAAATAACCAATATATACAGAGTAGAATCTCAGGAGAAATGTTCATCAGCTGCTTTTTTTTTGTTTTGTTTATGTGTATTTATTTTCCTCTCTGTGATCCAAAACTATGGCATCTCTTGCTAAGTTAAATGTCCTGAAAGCCTCTTGCCAAGGTGCCTCTCAATATTTTCTTGCTCAGAAGGTTGTCTTGGGCTGGGGAATTGTTTGAAGTTGTTTTCTAAGTTCTTTTGTGGATAAAGAGCTCACAGACAGTCCCTTTTCTCTTCTGTTGAGCTGCCCTGCCATGTTGCTTGGAGCTTTTGCTGAAATCAGTGTGATTTTTGGCCCTGAAGCAAATGATTCTTTGCCCCTTGTCTAATTTCGTCCTTTGCAGACAGTGGATTTGGCTTTTTGTCAAAGAATAAAATGCCCACCCTTTGGGTCTGTTAAGATTTTTTTTCCAATGCAAACATTTCATTCCTGTGAGAACATGTGTAATGACTTCAGAGGGAATACATGGCCAAAACACCGTTGAAAGGAAATATTGGAAAAGACAATTCATTTTCTGTGGGGCTACATGCATCTTGAACAAAAATGATTAGCAATTAGACCTCCTACTTACTTAATTATAATTCAACAGAAACTGGGAACTAGGAGGGAAGGAGAGCCTGAGCTTCCTTAAGCAGGCATGGTTTTGGTAATGTCTGCCCCATCGTGAGAGTACACTGGATTCAGAATGGAGTTCTAGAGTTCATTTCAATTGCATTCTGTCTAATTAAACTTGGCTATGAAGTGCATGAGTCTGTTAGGCTCTCTCCCTCTCCGAAAAATGAGTATGATTGTATTACTTTGTGGTTTATTTGAGGAGATAAGCACAATGGAATAAGATGGTAATTATCCAGGATGTGTCAAATGCGCTGGTGTGCCAAGGAGATGTTGCTTGGGGCTGTATATCAGTTGGAATTTCATGGACAATGTGTGTTGAGCTTGCTGCTTCAAGACTTGGTGAGGAGACAGCTCAGTCAGGAAAGTAAATGCCGTGTAAACATGAGGACCCATGTTTAAACCCCAGAACCCACATAAAAACAAAATTAAAATAAAACAACAAAACAAAGCAGAGCAAAGCAACTCAAAATAAAAGCAGTGTTGGTGGAGTGTGCTCATAACCCGCAAGCAGGGTAGCAGAGACATCTACTATCCTACTGCTGATCTTCCAGACAGTACAAGACTTAGCTCAAAAAACAAGATGGTTAGCAACTGAGGAACAGCATCTGAAGTTGTCCACTGTCTTCCATTTGTGCACCCACATGTAAACAAAGGCACACACACAGACATGCACGCAGGCACGCATGTGAGCAGGCACACACACACACACACATTCTCACACACAGACATACATGCTCTCTCACACACTTACTCTCACACACACTCTCTCTCTCCCTCAAACACACTCACTCTCTCTCACACACTCATACTCTTTCTCTCTCCCTCACACACACTCTTTCCCTCACACTCACACTCTCTTTCCCTCACACACACACTCTCTCACACACACTCACACTCTTTCTCTCTCTCTCTCACATACATGCTCTCACACTCTCTCTCCTTCACACACTCACTCTCTCACACACACTCACACACTCTCTCTCTCTCTCTCTCTCTCTCTCACACACACACACACATACATGCTCTCACAACTCTCTCTCACACATACATACATGCTCTCACAACACTCTCTCTAACACACACTCACACTCTTTCTCCCTTACACACACACATTCTCTCAACCTCACACACTCACACTCTTTCTCTCTCTCTCTCTCTCTCACAAATACTCTCTCATACACACATTATTTCTCTCTCTCTCATACATATATCCCCCCCCCACACACAAATAATTACACAGGAAATCGCCCAGATGGAGAATCTCTAAGAGTCTTTTATAACCAACAGAATCTCCCAGAGAAACTCAAATGTTCTTTTGGTACTCTCTGACTCCATATCTTGGATTTTTAAATGACTATTTAACTTATTGCAGGTATGTCTTAATTTTTCCTTAGTCTTTTAAATTCAATTTAGAAATCTTATTACTGTATTGAATCATAGCATTTTAGCAATCACTTTCAAGCAATTCTTTGAAACATAATTAATTAAAATTATTCAACTATTTTAACCTGAATATATAAATTTAAAGTGGCTAAGTTTTTGAAAATCCAAAGCAATCTAATTAAATATGTTGAAACTCAAGTTCCCTATAAATGCTTTGATACTGTTTATAAACTTTCTAAAAGTCTCTTCTGCATTTGAATTAAAATAAGTTATTTAATTATATAATTTAAATGGAGATTGCAGAAATAATTCATTGGTTATTTCTATGTACCAAATTCTATTATGTACCAGAATATAAACCTGCTGAACATATATCTTCCTGTATATAATTCCCAAATTAGTAATATGGCTTAAATATACTTATTCATCTGTATACATGTTTCTATTTCTCTAGGAAAGTAACATTTCAATGACTACCAGATGCCATATAGTTTTCTAGGATATGTTTTTGTTCATATTTAATGGAGCAGCAGGCTGGCTGAGTGACATTTATTAAGTTTTGGGGGTAACTAGAACTGTCCATGAGAACAACATCCAGCCAGGAAAATGGAAGCAATGTGTAGAAAACTACTTGACACAAATGACTCTGTGAGAACTGGATTTGTTCTCAAGTTTTCTGTCTTCCCTTTTTCTGGTAAGTGTCAGGCTGGGCCATGAGCTGACCTGGAAGATCAAAGCCATGTTCTAGGAGAGTGAAGTGCAAGGAGCTGGGACCCTTATTTGCCTTGGGTGTAGACTGAACTGCTTGTTTGCGGTCTTCTCTCAGAAAAAAAAAGAATTTTGTTTGATTACTACATAATCAATTCTATATGTAATTGATTCTATTCTGAGATGATCTACCCACCAAAGGGTGCTATTTTGTCTTTTTAAGCACTGTTGTTGCCTATTTCTCTGTACTGGTCTGATTTACACGCCAAGCATGTGAGTGATTTAAATAGCTGATCACTCATCTCTTACATTTCTACTAAAAGCTTGAGCTTGTCTGATATGGAGAGGACATGATGAATTCTACTTACTTTCAGTGTAAATAGACTTCCTGTTTTCCACAAGCCCCTAGATTAAAGTTACCACATGATTTAATTTTAAAATGTAATTTGAAGCTGTAATCTCTCACCCAAGTGTTTCACTGCCTGGAAATACTCAAACAACATATTTACTGACTCATTCTACTAACAATTCTTCCTGTTTCTGGTAATATTTCTTATGATAATTAAATGACATCTCATTGTATTCTGAAGACTTGTTTTTTTTTTCCCCCAGATTCCTTGATTTATTTCAAATGCAGACCTAGTTTTCTTGATGACCTCTTAATTCCCCTGTTAATATACCATGCCTTGGCTTTGGGTTTCCCAAGGGTACAAAACATAGTAATGAGGCCTTAGAGATACTCTGTAAAGAAAAATTAGTCAAGGGTTCATCTATATTGAGGAAATTGTGTGTCCTTTTTTGCAATTCCCATGAGCATTTTCATGTTAAAGTCCCTGAAAAGTCCTGCAGTAAGGAGATGTATATAGCTTTATGCTGTTATTAACAAAATTTGAGCTCAAATTTAATTTTAATAAATATTACAGAATTTGCAGAAACTTCTGGAGAATGTAATTCTAGTGCTGGGAAACTCCTTAAAGCTACCTTGAGACATACCTGTAATCACAGAACTTGGAAGATCGAGACAGAAAGACCATGAATTCATAGCTTGCCCAGGCTATATAGGAAAACTGTTTCAAAACAAAGTAACAAACGAAGCAAAACATAATAAAAATAAATGAAAAAAAAACAAACCAAAAAAAAAATACCGTAGCAAAACTCAAACCAAGAACTCCTAGGTGTATCCTCCAACCATTATTTAGCTCTGTCAGTCTGCACTGTCTAGATTTCCCTTTGTTCCTTAGTTGTTTTCCTGTGTGTTGTCTGCACCGTAATCTGTAAGGATATCGTCCATTTTAAACTAATTTCCCTTTTGAAAGCTATTTCTCCAAATACAGTCACATTTGTATGTAGTAGGAGACCAGGGATTGCTTCAAAAGAGAATTGACGAATCAATGGAGATGTGAAGTACAGAAACCAAGGAACGAAGAGATAGGGCAGAGAGAGGTATGATCCAGGGAGAGAAAACAGCGAGCTCAAAGACCTGTAGAAGACGGAGAACATGTAACCCAGGTGTAAGATTATGGGTGCCAAGTCACACATGGTTAGGCAACTCATGCTCTTTTGACTTCCCCCAAAGCAACTGGATCTTTGAAACAGTGGTAGGGTGGTCAGATTTGCATTTTAAAAAGGTCACACTGGCTGCGGTTTGGAGGAGAGACTGGAGGAGTTCCAGAATTAATTGGAGGAGCATACACAGAAAGAAGGAAGGCGGAGGACATAGAACAAGGCCTGGCCGTGTGCCATCATTGATGGCTGTGAAAAGAAGGACAAACCAATGGACAATGTTTCCTAAGAAGTTGTCCCAAGAAACGAATAAGGGGAGATAAGCTGGAGGAGGCATGGGATTCAGATTTTTTTGGTTTTTCTTCAAAGAGTTAAATGCAGAATTACTGTATGACTCACCAGTTCTGCTCATAGAAACGTGCTCCAAAAAGTTAAACACAGGTGCTAAAGAACAATGACATGCTTCCCAGTAACAGAAAACGGTGCAACACTAATGTCTATCAGTGGATGAATGGATGAACACACTGGCATTCTCATCATGAGGTGAATTAATCATGAGATTAATATTATTCAATCACTGATGAAATGAATATTAGTACATGCTGCAGTGTGAATGGACCTCAAAAATACACAAAATAAAAGAAGCCAGACACAAAGGTCACAGAATATGTAATTCTGTTACACTGACATATTTAGAACAAGTAAATCCATAAAGACAAAAAAGCAAAAAGTGTCTATTAGAAGCTGTGGGGCAGTTCCAGACAATGACTGCCTAATGATAATTAGGCTTCCTTTGTGAATGATGGGAATGTTTTGAAACTAGAGATGAGGGTTGTTAAATTATATTGTGACTATTCAAAAGCCGCTGAGTAGTTTTACATTTATTTTTTTTTTTATGTTTATGTTCATGTGCCTGCAAAATTTATGTGCATCACATGTGTGCAATAACTTGCTGAGGCCAGAAGAGGACATCAGATTCCCTGGAACTGAAGTTACTGCAAGGTGTGAGTATATATTTTACCATTTTTTTTAAAAGGCTAAAAGCACTGAAAAGACTAAGTGGAAAACGGAATGAGTGTCAGATCAGTGATAGCAGATGAAGTAAAGCAAATGTTGAGATGCTTACCTAAAAATAAGTCTCTGAAATAGCCTTTCACTATAAAGAGAAGAAGGGAGGAGAGATGGCAGATGTAGATGGGTTTGTGCATTTGATGTCAAGAAGTTGAGGAAAGCCCACATAGAGCATCCATTTTCTATTAACATATAAGATAACCATGTGGTGAGTCGTGGCAGGGGGTCTTCGAAGAATGGGGTAAAGATTTAGGGATCATTTTTATAAAATATCTAGCCAAATTCACTGGAGAAAGTGAAGAAGTAAATATTAAGATAGAGCCAGGTAAGTTTAGTTGCTGAAGTTACAAAGGAACTCATCATTGTAATCTGCTGTTATGAGTATCATCTTTTCAGCCCGGCAATGGTTGGCTACCCAAGTGCAGAGAAGGAAAAAGAGTTGGATCATCCTGAAGTTAGGTTTTGCAGGATTCCAACAATAAAATACAAGGAAGTTAAGATATTGACAAGAGTGCAATTAAAACAATAAATAATGGAATGAAGTTATCTCAGGAGGGAAATAAGGAAAGACAGTTGATTAAATGGGAGAAAACAGGGAGATCAATGCCTTGGAAGAGCAGATGAAGTTGAATAAAGACCAAAGATGCCCAATTCAGTTTACAATGCACACTAGTAATTGGAGGCGGGTAATGGAAGAGCTGGTGGTTTTTATGTGAAATTTGTAAAGGAAGTAACAGCATAAATGAAGGGCTGAACTGAAAGGGAGAAATGGAGTGGTCAGTGTGAGGTCTAAGTGGCTACCAAGAGCTGTCAAGCTTTCAATAGGACTGGAGTCATACTCATTTGGGTCAAGATGCCTAAGGTTTTTGATTAGTTAGAAAGGGTGACAGAGTAAAGATTGGGTGATTAAAGAACAGGAAGGCCAAACAGAGTGGGTTTGATGAAGGGATTTGAGAGAGCAGGTTGGGAAGACACAGGTGTGAAGGAGCTAGCGGGGGACGATGAGAGTGTTAGCTGTGTAGGCACTAGTCAGAGCATGAGATAAACAGTGGTGTGCTGTTGTGTTGTAGAAAAAATAACACCAAGGGGGAGATAAAATTGAATTAATGCAGGAAGGTGGAGGAAACCCTTGTAAGAGAGGCCAAGTGCATTTGTGAGTGTGTCAGCCAGAAGGCATGAACAGCAGCAGCGAAGGAACGTTCCCAAGTCTTCCCTACCTTGGGAAATGAACTCAAGGCCTTGATTCCAGAGATCCTGGAAAGAAAAGAGATGGAATGCTTGAAGGATTGCAAAGAGAGAGGTGGGTTCTCAGGAATCAGAAGTTGCTGGTTCCCCGTAAACCAGTCTTGGCTTGCTGGGAAACCATCACAGCAGGTGGGGCCTAGGAATAGAGCTTAGAGGCCCAGTGCTTGCTTAGCATGTGTAAGACTCCTCACTTTGAATTCTGGTCATGCCACTGTGTAAGTGAACTTTTCTTTTCCAGCCTCCAGTCCTAAGTCACCACACAGGGGCTTCTATTAATTACAAATATTCAGTAAGTAGCTCACTAGCTAACTAACGCTTACATTGAATACTAGCTAACGCTTACATTGAAATTCACACATATTCTCTATGCTTTGTCACATGGCTTAGTACCTTTTCTCCATACGGCATGCCCATCTTGCTTCTCTCTGTGTCTGCTCCAGACTTCCCTGACTGTGCCCTTCTTCCTCTCATTCTTAGTTTTGGCTCTCCTGCCTAACTTTATTCTGTTCAGCTATTGGCCAGCTATATTCTTTATTAAACCAATCATAGCAACGTATATTCATACAGTGTAAAGGAATGTTCCACACCACTGCTCTGTTCAATGTCATCCAAAACTTCTCCACATTATCCAAAGGCCATTTAGGCTTGTGTAGCTTCTGTATCTGTCTGTCTGTCTGCATCCTAGGAACTGAATTGAGGGCTTTGTCCATGCTATGGAAGTGTTTTGCCACTGAGCTACTTTCTATTCCCAACCTTCTGATCGTTCCTAACTCATAGCACAGTTCCTTCCCCACATTGTGGTAGTGGCCAGCTGTTCTTAAAACAGATGAGTGCCTAGTGCTGTCTGATAGGTATCAAACAGGCTTCCTCCAGCAGGAACAGGAACAGAATAGATACACACTCTTTCTCTTTTCAGGTCTTTGCGCTGTCAACATACCTAGAGTAACATTGCTTTCCCACTTAGTCATTGCCGCTGTCTGCCAATTCTATTTGTTTATTTCTCCATTGTCTGTCTTCCCCATAATAGGCAAAGCAAGAGAGCAGGGTTTTTTTCATCCTTTGCCAACCCCTCCTCCCACTGAAGTACTTGTATGTTACAAGCACTGAGACTGCTGAGTTAGATGACTACATAGAGTACTTCGGACCTATGGATACACAGCTGGTCTACCCTCCACGATGGTGACACCAGTGCCTTGCTCTGTTTGTGAACTTTGATACTCACTCTATGGATCCTTTGCCTTCTATAGCTGGTGACAGCTACAAACCCTCAAGGGATATCACCGTTGCTTTGTTGTGACACGGTACAATTTATCTTGAACTGAGTACAATTATCTGCATTTCTACATGGTATCTTTTTGAAAGGCTGAGTCATGGAAGGACTTAAAAAGTTAATATGACACAAGACAATCTCTTAATGCAGAGGATGTTCTGAGTTAAAGCAACTTTGTCTTGGAGTTGTTTTAGGTATATTTAGGTAAATAAAATATAGTTATTTTAGGGATAAATTTAAAAAAAAAAAACCTGAACCCCTAATACTGGTTTTTGTGCAGGGAAATCTATCCTTCTTCGAAAGGTGACTTTTTTGTTTGGCAGGCAGTCTTGAGGTGTGTGTGTGTGTTTTTTTTTTCCCATCCAGAGTCATCTTCTTTTAACCTCAAAAGAGCAGAGGGATTCGTGTGTCATTTTGCATTGTTTGGAAACTGTACTTGTATGTTTTCTTTTGTATAATCTTTGGTTGCTTCTGAGTACTGGTGAGTTCTGGCTGTTGCAAAACCGAGTATGCCTCAGGGTGTGAGCTTGCATCCCTTAGCTTGGGAGTGAGGACCCAGGAATAGGAGGATACAGGCAGAGAAAATCAAGAAAGCATTAACAAAGACGGAAAGTCTGCCTACGGTGCGAGAGAGAGAGGAAAAGTGGTCCTGGACATGGTGAGAAGGCCACTGCTGCAGATTGCTTTACCACAAGCCTGCCAAAAGGTTGGCAGAAACCATGAACTTTAGTGTAGACCCCAGCTTCACTGTGGGAGCTAAGGGTCTTCCATATTCTGAAAAGCACATCAGAAAACAGTGTTTAATTAAGGGAAAGTTGGTTCTGTTCTTGCAAGTGAGTGAATTGTTTTGCACCTTTAGGAAACTTGGTGGGGTGTTTCTTAAGGCAATAGAAAAGCCCAGAGAAGAATGACTTCCAGTACATGTTGCCATGAAAATAGATTAAAGTCTAAGATTTTTAAAGGAATAGACAAGAACATTTTGGGTCTTTGTGGGAAACCTATTTTATATTGATTAGGCAAACCAAATCAGACAAACAGATACACATGGTCAATTTAATTTTCCAGGGCACATCACCACAGTTTAAGGTGGTGGTGGTTCAGCGACCAAGGGGGATGAGACTTTCTGGGAATCTGGCTTGATCTGATTACTCATGTCATTCTTTGCAGCTGACAGACCTGTCTAGCCCAGTTCTAACATTTGCTTTGTTTGTTTTGTAATGTTATCTGTGCATGGGAAGGAAACTTCTACTAAAAGGTGGGAGCAGATGTCTGAGGAAGACAGCATTAGGATGACTAGAGTTTTCTGCTTTGCTAATTTGGGAGGGAGAATTATATACTTTTTATGATAAGTTGTTGGGGGTATGATAAAATCCAGGACTTAGGACATAGAACCAACTGTGGGGCATGAGATAGATACAAGACCATATTGGAGTTCTGCATATACATCTGTATAAGCAAAGACCCCAGGAAGAACTTGGGCAGCTTTGTAGTTCTGTGAAGAAAGACTAACATTGAAATGGGCAGAAAAATCTGAATTCTGGGTTAAAGATGGGGTCGAGAATGGGTGGCTATGGAAATATCTTTGAGAGTGTAGCAAGATCAAGAGCCCATTGTAATAAGCCCTGGATTTCCTCTACATAGTGTTACAGAATAGATTTTAGCAGTGTATAAGTTTGTTCATAGGCTGATAAGACTGTAACAACAGAAGACAACATTGTCTCCTGAACAACAGTTACACTTTTACACCTTAGATTGCTTCTTTTAATTAAGAAACAATTATTAGCAGATTTTATTTGCCATTTTCATGGTTCAGACTCAAGTCAAAATAAAAACAGAACAAGAAACAACTAATTATCAACACAAGTTTACAAGTTAGTATTGCATAAAATACCCGTGATATAACACTTAAATAAACTTGAGCTTCTGCTTTTAGGAAAACTTTTTATTTATGCAACTAACCTGTCTCATTTACTCAGTTTGGAGGTACAAAATAAGATCACAATTTACAAATAGTGATTTGGTTTGACCCAGATTTTTCCTTGTATTTGAGAGTTATGTTTTGTTCTGTTTCTTTCAGGTAGGCTTTCTGAACAAATAAGACAAAAAGGTTTAAGAACAACGTGTTTCCCTTACCAGTGTAGGTGGAGTCCTTTAAAATCCAAGGATGGGGGGAAGGTAGATTGTCAAGGCTACAGAGTTACACTTAGGGGTAGTGTTCATGGCTCCTCTCCCTCTGCTGTCTTTAACCTACTCTCCTCTCCTCTCCTCTCCTCTCCTCTCCTCTCCTCTCCTCTCCTCTCCTCTCCTCTCCTCTCCTCTCCTCTCCTCTCCTCCTCTCCTCCTCTCCTCTCCTCTCCTCCCTCTCCCTCCTCTCTCCTCCTCCCTCCCCTCCCCTCCCCTCCCTCCCCTCTCCTCTCCTCTCCATCCTTTCTCTGTATCTTTGCTCTCCTTTCCCTCCTCCACCTCCTTCTCCTTCTGTTCCCCTTGTTTTCCTCCCCTGGCTTCCCTCCTCCTCTCTCCTTTTCTTCATTTGTTTGCACACCTCTTCCTCTGTGGTCCAGTTTTAGAACCCTGTTCTTCTTGTGACGGCTAACTGCTTTCTTAGAATCTTTCAGTGTGTTGACATTGAATTTTACTGGGCTTTTGAACATTTTTCAGAACTTGACCACGGAATTGTTAGAAACTGCGCCCCCAACCTGGATGTGGAGGAGGGGGGAGAAGAAACTTCTTTTATTCCTTTTCCCTCCTCCTCTGTCTTTTCTTCCCTCATCTCTGTCATCTCTTCTTTTTTCTCTCTCCTCCCCTCCCCTCAACTCTTTTCCTCCTTTTCTCTTTTTTTCCTCTTTTTAATCTTCACATTGGGGAAAAGCTATAGTTTCTTACACATTTTCATCCTGAACTGGTGTTGAAATTTTGTTCCCCTCGAAGCTTCCAGCGTTAGAGCTATAGTGTCACAGTGCCCAGAGAGCACTTAGAAGGGCTGATAAGAGAATTGACAGCTGCCCACCCCTGTCCTATTTCCCTCAGGTGGTCCTAGATGATGTGAGAAAGACCCATTTTGCGTCTGGCCTGAATTATGCTTTTAATTTTAGAACATGGTGGCCTTCACTATTGTAGCCTGTGTGCTTAAGAGGCGGGGGCTGCAGAAACACTCCCTTCAGGCTCTGGGCTCTTTAGTGAGAGATTCCATTTGTCTGAGTTTCTCAGTCTGACTCACTGCCCTGGGAAGGCAGAGTTCAACCTCAAGGAGCTAGGGAGCCCCACTGCCTTAAAGACACAATATCCACATTCAACTGAAAGCCCTGGGAGACTCTGCTGGACCGGGCTTTTTCACTTCCGGCCGCGTCGTTTATGTTAAACATCCATTTTAGTGAACATGCAATCCTTTCCTCACAGATCCCCGGGACAGAGAAAAACACAAATTGGATTTTACAAGCTTTTGTGAAATGAATGTCACCTGCATCTTCCACGTGAAGAATAAGAATATTTATTGTGTGATTGAAGTTCTGATCCATAGGAGGAGGAAGAATCATTTGTGTGTCATGATTTTTCCTCCTCCTTAGTTCTCAGCCCACTCACATCAAAAATTAACAACAGGCAGCATCAATCTCATCTCAAAATGCGTCATTCACATGTAACCTGTTGGGGAGGGGGTCTTAGGTCTCAACAGCTGGTGCAAACAGGTGTTGTTAGCTTGAACACCATATCTTAAAGTCAAAGACCCAGCTTGCTGGCTGCAAAGTGCAGCCTGCTGTAGCCACAGTGCCAGGGGGTGTGTCTGGACCTACCCCTGTCTCTTGACCATTAACTTCCCATCTGCCCAAGGCCTTCAGAGATGCGGAGGTACATTTTGTACCTGGCTTCCTGATTGTATCTTTAGGACTGACACCAGCATCTGGACATGATTTAGTAATGCCACGACTGGTGCTAGATGGGCTACAACTCCCACACAGCTGAGCCTATAGCCTCCTCCGTCCCCCAGGCCTCTCCCAGATCTGGAAAGATGCCTTCCCTCTGTGATCTGTTCAGTTAGTGGGTGGGGGTGGGACTGATTATTTTCTCCTGCTCTTGTCAGGTTTTTGATATGTATAAAGAAGTTAACTTATATTTAACATTTTTATTTGAGAAACTTTGATGTGTACTTCAATTTACTAGCTATCACCTTTAAAACTCTTTGACATGCAGAAATTATCTGGTTGATTTATCATTGTCTTCTGCAGGGTGACTCATCTCAAAATGACATTGCATTTGTCTTTGAAATCAGTACTGTATTTATTTCATTGTTCTAAGCCTTCCCAAATAAATCTGCATTTTTGATAGAAAAATTGTGAGAAAAACAGTGATGTAGCAACGATTTTGTAGCCTATGGGTTATCCATAGTTCACTACTCCTCAGCTTCAGTTGCACAAACTCTTCTGAGTAGCGAAAAAGACCACATTCTGCTGAAGGAAATGTGTGTCTTAGCACTGTGGCTATGACCAGAAAGAGATCTGTGACAGTGAAAATGGAAAGAATTGGCAGTGTTATTTTGCTGATGTCTCTTCCCTCCTGACTCCTTTGATGAAGAAAAATAATAAAACTAACCTTTCAGGTGGAGAAATAAAAATCCTCCATGTGGAAAAACAGGAGACCAGAAAGGGCTGTGAAATCCTCCAATTTGTGGCTTGGAGCTTAATGAAAATATGATTAGTAATATTCTTAATAAATGCTATGGATAATTCAAACAATATATATTTTATTATTCTAATTTGTTTTTTCTTAGACTTGGTACCCAGTTAGATGGCTATAAGTAAACTACAACCAATTTAAAATAGGATAGCTTGAATTAAAAATTGGAATGTTATTTCAAAGTCCTAATGGCAGCCTCTATTACTTACCTAATCTCAAAATACAAAAAGATACAAAC
Organism: Cricetulus griseus; assembly: GCF_003668045.3. Taxonomy (NCBI): domain Eukaryota; kingdom Metazoa; phylum Chordata; class Mammalia; order Rodentia; family Cricetidae; genus Cricetulus; species Cricetulus griseus. Next base: position 220,457,764 of record NW_023276806.1, read on the forward strand.
CTTCATTGAGTGCCCACTTTTGATGTATGTATGTCTGATTCTTGACATGAACTGAGTCACTGATTCATGCTAACTATTCCTTTGGGTTGGGTCATTATCATGGGTAAGGAGAAATCTAACCTGATCATAGGTTAGGTTATTAAGTCAATACCAATATTAAAATACTGGTGTGGGCTTTGGGGCAGAGGAGAGGATGAATGTCAGCTCTATCCTGTTTTATAGAGGAAATTACGAAGGTTCTATGGCATGAAATAGTATGTATAATTTATAAGTGTCAGACCCAAGCAAGATTCAAACCCCAATTTTCCTGAGAGAGAGAGAGAGAGAGAGAGAGAGAGAGAGAGAGAGAGAGAGAGAGAGAGAGGGAGAGGGAGAGGGAGAGGGAGAGAGTTCTAAGAGTAGCTCTCCCTAGGTGTTAGTAGAGTTGGTTCAATCAACACATTAGTCTATATGTCAGGTTGTCTAGAATCAGAGTTCTATTTTCTTGTTCAAGACAGAACTCCAAAGCTTCACCTTTTCCTGCTCTTCTTATATTGGGCAGTTTCTCTCACTGGCTTATAGGATGGCCATAAGCTCCAGTTATCTGTTTCCCAGGCCAGTGTTCAGGGGACTGAGCTCAGGTCTCTGTGCTTGTGAAACAGCTCTCTGCATTATTGAGCTGATTCCTCTCCATTTTTTTTCTTCTTCAGAAACTGAAGCCCACTGATAAGAATCTGATCTCAGCTTTTCTCTCTGGTTGGAGAAGCCTTCAATGGTAAGCAGAACCTGCCATGCTGGCATCTACAGACCAGGGCCCAGACCTGTGCACAAGCATGTCCTTCTCAAAAGGGAAGAAAAATAGGGACTGTTTTTAGATGTGTGAAGGCAGTTTCCTCTGGAAGGCCAAGGCAGGTCTGAAATACCTAGGCAGCTCTTGGAGAAGATTAGTAAAGGGGAACTCCATGAGGCACAGTGACAGACAGAAGGAACTTGTCTTTGGAGGAAGTCTGTGAAAGACCTTCCTCCCCAGGCCTCCCCTTGGGTGGCTGGCAGCCCTGTGTATGTAGTGCATCCCTCCGTGGTTGGATAGATGTGAGGTAGCAGCCTGGCTTCTTGGAGTCCTGCTTCCAAATAAGAGTGAAAGCAGACTCACTCTTTACATTTCTGCAGTTGAGAGTGGGAATTAGGGGGTACCCCTCTTTCTGTGGTAACTTCCTCAGATCTCAAGGGAAGGTCTCTCAGCTAGGGAGAACCGATTCTGCACTCCTAGCTCCCCCACATTACTTCAGCTAACGTGGCAGAGGTGGCTGGGAGGTGGCTGCTGGCTCAGGGCCCTGAAACACTGAGTAATTCTGAGGATGGCTGGGACTGCAGGCATCATTCCAGATACTTCCACGTTGTCTTAACGTTAAAAAAATAAAAAAAAGAGGAAGAAGAAAAAATATCCCTCGACTATCCAGGCCAAATCGAGGGAGGCAGATCCTTGGCTCTGAAACAAGACCCATCCCTTTTATGGAAGGTCATTGCTGGAAAGTTCCACCATAGAGAAAAGTCAGGGATGGTGCTGTATACTTTACAGAAGTCAGGGAGTGGGGGCAAGTTGGAAGTGATTGATGATGGTGGGAGGGGTTAAAGGGAGCCCTACTTACTTTCCTCAAATTTCTCTATCTACGTCATTCTTGATTTACAATGACAAATTCTTGAGCTCATTGTCTGATCTCCCCCAGGGAAACAGTTGACCACTTTTACAGAACCCCCAGAGTTGTGTTAGGGACCTTGGACTTACAGAGAAATGAAAAAAAAAGAGTTTTAGAAGGAACAAAACAAGATCTATTGCACACCAAATGCTGTATATAATGATCCAACATAGCCAACCAAAGCCAGCCACTGTCACTGTCCTCTGGATGAGTGTTTATTTATTGGACAAGAGGAAAGTACAATTAAAGGAGTGGGGTGGGGTGCTAGTGTCAAGATGTTATTGGAGTCAAGCAGATTGACGGCCTGAAGTGACAAGCCTGGTTGTGTGGAGCAGGGAGGCCAGTAGTGGGGTCAGAGGCTTGAGAACATTCCAAGCACAGACTCAGAGCCTGGGTATCATTTTAAAATTGAATTCCAGGTTTTAGCTCAATTAAAAGCCACTGTGAGGATTTGAGAAGAGAAATGGTATGATCAAATTATTAGAGCAGCATGGGTTTATATTAATTAGGACAGACCACAGGGACCAGAGAGATGAGAGGATCAGCAAGAGAGGTAATTCACTAACCAAATAAGCTCAGTAGCCCAGAAGGTCTTCTTGAAATCAACAAATTAAAGCTACAGTGTTGCCTGACGTTATAGACAAGAGCGGGCTTCCTCCCCCCCTTCATTAATGTTATCTGATTCACTTACCTTGTTAGTTCTGGCAGACTTGGGTCATGAGCTTGATTATTTCACTTTCATCTGTCTATAAATGCCAGCATGACACCCCTTTTTTAATTTACATGTGTGTTTATGTCCACAGGCTAAGCAAAAATGAAGAGCAGAATGTCCAGACCAAGGTTACTGAATTATTTTCCACCCTAGTCTGAAAAGGAGGAATTTGTTTTCTCTTTTTCTCATCATCAGCCCTGGTCCTTTGGGGGTTTTCAGTCTGAAATGTGAATGTGCTTACCAGCTGGGAAAAACCTAACATTTACTTCATTTTGTCTCTTAGAAGTGTGTGTGTGTGTGTGTGTGTGTGTGTGTGTGCACGTGCGAGAGAGAGAGAGAGAGAGAGAGAGAGAGAGAGAGAGAGGAGAGAAGAGAGAGAGACAGAGAGAGAGACAGAGAGAGACAGAGAGAGACAGAGACAGAGACAGAGAGAGAGAGAGAGAGAGAGAGAGAGGAGAGAGGGAGGGAGGGAGGGAGGGGGATCAAGAGAGATCTAGATAGATGATAGATAGATAGATAGATAGATAGATAGATAGATAGATAGAATTGGCAGCATTATTAAGCAAAAGGTTGCTTATTTATTTCTTCATCCCCCCCACCCCTGGTTACAGGCTTTCTCCAGAGCCCTGAGAGACTTCTGGTCAATTTTTAAGAGAAAATTTCCCAAAGTGCTACCTCTTGCCATAAAAAATGCCACGTAGATTTTCTGGGTTGTACAGGCTGAGAAAACCATGTTGGTTATATTTGCAGCCTTCTCTTTTGTGGTTCTGGGTGGTACAGCCCAGTTGCCAACATCAGCCATTCCTTCTTCTGGGAACAGCCTTAATTGTACTTGGCTTGGTTGACACAAAGGCCTCTGAAAAATATGAGGCTGATCCCTCTAGTGTTCCATTATGAAGACTACAGTACAAAGTACTGGATGGAGGAACACAGCAGCAAAGGAGTGCCGAGAGTGGCTGGAAAATCAATCTGCCTTAAAATGACAATATTAAAATGATTTTCTACAAAATGGCTTGTGCTAGATGATGTTTGTAACCAAAGGAAATGCAGACACTTTGCTGCAGTTTTTGTACATATTGGAGGTATGCAATTGGTTAACATTTTGGGTGGGGGGAACGTGTGGCATTGAGACCTACCAGAACAAACTGTAAACAATTGAAATAACATTTGCTGGAGTTCCAGGGGGCAGCATTGTAAACTTGCCTTGTTTTCAGAAATGAATTCACAATACTTGTTAGGGTTATCTGGCTATATTCATAGGATTTTATAGTCATAGGAAGGGGAGACAAGATTTCATATGCCTGTATATTTTTTCCCTGATGCCTCCTGATGTTCAATAAAAAAGAGTATGCTATCTTCTTTGTGTTTCTTTTTTATATTTTCTCCTATATTCAGACATTCATTAAACAGCTATTCTATTCCAGACCCCAGAAGACATAAAAATGATAAGAGTCACTTCCCCTCGGCAGACTACATCATGCCACTGGAAGAGAGACTCAGTGACAATAGAAATTTATAAATACTGCCTAGGACACAGGGGGAAAGGATTTTAATTATTAAGGTTAGCTATCAAGGAAGATGAGGTATTTAAGCTGTGGTTTGAAGTACAAATAAGAGTTAGAGTACTCATTAGAGGCAGTTCATGGTTTTACATTGTTGACTGATCCTTAGTCAATACCACTTTGGTTAGGTCCAGTTTCCAGTGAAATCTATGGCACGTGCCATGGGCAGCCAGCATTTTCTTTTTGTTTGTTCGTTGTTGTTGATGGTGAACATTCTTGTTGATGGTGAGCGAGCATGCTTGATGCTGCTGTGCACCATTGTTGATACTTCTGTGCATCCTTGATGATCATGATGCAAATCTCAGTGTTTTCTACAGAGAAATTCTGCTTTATTCCAGTTTCCCTTACACGCTATGTGAAATAAATAGCCACATGGCAGAGAGGCCAGCTTTCCATTAAATGGATATGAAATAAAACAGGGTAGGTGTTTGGACTGCTTCAGCAGCTCTGCTTTTAGTGGGGAGTGATAGTGTCACAGGTGGACCCTGTTCCTAGGGGGTGACAGTGTCACAAGGGGGGCCCTGTTCTTAGGGGGTGACAGTGTCACAAGGGGGCTCCTATTCCTGGGAGGTGACAGTGTCACAAGGGGGCCCCTGTTCCTAGGGCTGTGATAGTGTCACTGGGGGGGGGGGTGACTGTTCTTTTGTATGGATAGAAGTGGGCTTTGTTGGTAGGAGTCAAGTTATTAGAGACAGTTATTTAAAAGATCTCTTCTAGTTCTGAGAGCCTATAAGCAAATTTTCATATTTATGTTAAAAATATTGTGGTCCCAGGGAGTCTAGGAAACACAAAACCAACCGATGGCCCAGTACACTGCTATTTCAGGTAGATACTGCCTTGTAAGGTCATTACATACCCACCCCCAAGTCATCATGTTGTTGACAGTGAGGTTGATAGAGAGATACACTTACTTGAAACCATACAGGCAGTTTTCAAAGGCTCTTGGTTTGTAGCTAAACACATTGAGCTCATTTGGTTCATAATACAACAATGTCATCAACAGTTGCTGTATTTAATTTGTACATGTATAGTCAAAACCAAATCACAGTCATAAAGTCTAGAATCATATTAAGGATCTTAAACTGTAGAGCATAAAATTAGGCTGTTTTTCAATGTGGATATCAATACAGAATGCAAACTATATTTTATGGGCAGTTAATATAATATAATTATTATTTTATGAAGACTTAACTCTAGCATTTTTGTAGCTCCCTATGATTATAACAACAATATAGTTTAATAGCCAAGGTACCAGAATATGCAATAATGAAATTACTGAAGTAGAAAATGCCATGGGAGGCAGCATTGAACCACACAGTATATAGGAAAGATGAGAATCGGGAATGTAAGTAAATCCTGCTTGTTTCTGATTCTAGCATCCTTTGGACACCAGAGCCTCTCTCCTCTCTCTTTTATACTGAATTGACATTGGAACTCTGAGATCACCCTTGGGCATTCAGGATTTTGACTCCTGGGTTAAATCACAGAGCACAAGGCTGTATTCATCCTTCACATTTAAGATAATATCTCTCTATGATCTCAGCACAGACGGGGTTCTAGATTAGTTCTGGAACCATAATTTAAAATATTTGAAAGGAAATATACATTTTTGTAAGTGGCCATTCGTAATTATAGAGGGTATAACAAATGAGAAAACATACATTAAGAAAGGGAGTCCAACTTTACTATGCTGTTTAACTTTCAAAAATATGTTTCCTCAAAACTCAGTGGCGTCTTTGGAGGTTCCTTGTTTTACAATGCTGTGTCAGGCCTTTTCCTCTTTTAAAAATTATCTTTTTAAAAATTTAATTCAATTTTACTTGCATATATCTTTCCACTTTCTACCCTACAGGCCTTTTGCACATATATTGTGGCTTTCAGTTTAGTGTTTTCTTTTAATACTTATTCATTATGACCACAGTGGTCTACCTGAACGATGCCTGCACTCCATCAGGCGGCACCCGATCTCATTACAAATGGTCGTGAGCCACCAGGTGGTTGCTGGGAATTGAACTCAGGACCTCTGGAAGAGCAGCCAGTGCTATTGACCTCTGAGCCATCTCTCCAGTCCCCCAATTTAGTATTTTTTTGAGAGTCCCCAGTGTGTGAACTAGTGGGTCTCTGTTTCTTGGTGTCTTCTCGTGGACTTCTCCCCCTCATCTGTTTGTTTTGTTCAATTACAGAGTTTTGATTTTTTATCTTATTTTATTTCACTATTATTCATTTGAAGCTGGCTTTTTTTTCTAATGAGAGACAAAAGGGACATGGATACACCTGGGAGAGGAGATGGGAAGGAAGGGGAGAAATAACAGAAATCATGAACAGGGTATGTTATATAAGAAAAAAATCTATTCTTAATAAAAGGAAAAATTGTGAGGAATAGAAGAAATATGAAAATTGCCCCTTTAATCCTACACAGCAGAGTAATCACAGTAAAATGTTTGGAGTGCTTTGAAAAGAAAACAAAAAACTGTATTTCCTCACTTCTGAATTTCCCAGGGTTCTGTCGGCCTTTACACGTAAACGAGGCCTCCTTCATGTCCAGCGTCCATCATGCTACTTTCATTGGCTACCTTTATTGATGTGAATGATGCAAGACTTGAGCATCTTCAAAATGCCCATCCTACCAAACATTGCAAAGTGTCTCCAAGCCATGTTTCCCTTCTGCGAAGTAACAAGCAGCTGCTTTTTTTTTTTTTTTTTTTTTTTGACACACAGTAGGATGTACTCTGAAGCGCCCCCTACCTGCACTGCTCTACATCACAGTCTGTCATCTACTGGTCATGCTGTCCTGGGCACACTGGGTAGCAAAATCCACTCTGTTAACTTTTCCTGGATGATACAGGTCCTTTAAAATCCTCAGGATGCCAAACTTGAGGGGGTGGGGTGTATGGAAGAGAATGAGAGGAAGGTAGGAGAAAGAAGTAAAATAAAATTTTATTCTCTCTGATTTCATTTGTGCCTTGGTGTGTTACTGAATAAAGCATTTGAAAAGTTTTACTTCTCTTGTTTTTCACTGTAATTCCATCTTATATGCAGAGACAAAAGATCAAATGATAAGAAATATAGGACTCGGAGGTCTTCGTTTCTTTTCAATGCATGAAATTGAGTAACTATTAATTTTTCTTAAAGTGACAAGAGACACCAGCTACTAAAAGCTCTGTCTGAGCTTTAGTATCTGCAAAGGCTGAAATTAACGATGAAAAACAAGGCAGTGTGTGATTCTGAATTAGTGACTATTAATTATTTATCAATCAACATCCTATGTATATACAAAGAAGTGGTACCTTCAATAGGGAAAAGACAAGTTTAAGAGTGAAAAATTAAATCAAAAGAAAAAGAGAGAGAGAGAGAGAGAGAGAGAAGAGAGAGAGAGAGAGAGAGAGAGAGAGAGAGGAGAGAGAAGGGAGGGAGGGAGGGAGGGAGGGAGAGAGAGAGAGAGAGAGAGAGAGAGAGCACTTCAGATTGAAATGAAAGTAATTTGCTGTGATGAAAAGGAGTTAGAGAAGACCGAGGGGAAAAGACTTTGTCATGGATGAAATGGAGAAGCCAGCAGAAGCTGTCAGTACCAGTAGGCAACCCCCAGTCTTTATTTGCAGTGGCACTATGTTGTTAAATCTTGCTTGCTCTTTGATAGCTCACCTTAAGGGCTAAACTAAGAAATCCAATTACTTTTCTAGAAGCTGTAGTGATGACCAACTAAACTGTGGCCCCTGGGGACAGTATTTGTATCCTTTGACAGCAATTAATGAAACCAATAAATCAATTAGTTAAATTAAATTAAGGTCCACCCAGCTGTTTCCACAGCCTCCCCATGTGTAACTAAATGTAATTATATAGGCACCCCGGACGTGAAACAGATACAGTTCCAGTGATCATCATTGCCCTTATGTCCTAACGCCTGCTCCCACTTTATAAAATTATAGTTATTCTACCTTTGTCTTGACTCCATATTATATGAACTTTGCTTGGGGGAAAGTTCTTAATAAAGGTCAGTGGAAATAACTCTTTGTACCACTGAGTGATAATGGATTACACCCAGGACCCTATCTTTCTGTTTGATCCCTTCCTGGCTTTAATAGGTCTCATTTTTCTTACGAAGTAATTGTTGAATCCATACCCATTTTGTATACTAAGGAAGACCGCTGTTCTCTTTCTTGGCAATGCTGGCTCTTCCTACTCCTGCCTTTTTCTCTAGGTCTAATGTGGTTCCTTTCCTCACTATCCTGTGCTCCTGTTGCCTAAACAATTACTTGTTTCTCCTGCTTTATTGTCTTTTCCCTCTCTCCACAAATCAGTGTCCCTCGTCCCCAGCCACTCCTCTACATATTGTTAATATCAATGTATCACAGCAATTGCCCTCCTTGCTGGGCTCAATAAACCTTCCATTCTTTTTTGTACTTCTCCAGACCAGGACACTGGTGACTAAGCCATTTGTCTTGCCCTACTTTCTCTGTAGCCACCCGATTTCTCCAAATCATCTTTTTGCCTCTTTTGTTGGAGACAGGTTTTGCATTCTGTAGCTCAGGGTGGCCTGGAACTCATGATAGGTCACACAGGCTGACTTTGAACTACTAATCCTCCTATCAGCCTCCTAGCCTACTGTCCTCATAAATTCTCACCTATCAATATCTTCTGCAGAACCTTTATATATTTGTTCAGTATCTGTGTTTATGGCCTAAATAGGAAAAGTAAGGGAGATTGAGAGAAGGCACAGGTAAGAGATAGCTGTAATGGAGTCTAATAACAAGATCTCCTGCTACAAGGATATATAAGGGGAAATGATGACTTACCTTGGATGGACCAGGGAAGGGCAACAGAGATGACATGTGATTTGAATGACCAAATCAAGAAAACAGCGTTTCTAGTATAGATAGGATTATGTGTAGATCCCCAAATTTATGAACATATAGTACAGTGGTCTTTCAAGTCTTGTGGTTTTGAGTGTCACTTGAACATTGAAGACAGTGTTGAAAAGGTTTTGAATGTGGGACTGCAAAGTTTAGACCTTTTCACCTGAAATGGGTCAACTAAGATATTTGGTTCAACACACACAATCTAATCTTTTGAGTTGGAAAGCATCCTTGTGAATAATGAGGAGAATGATTTGGAAAGAGGACCTTTAGAGGCTCAGTTCAATGGTATAGGACCTGGATCAGGATACTGATCTTAGGAATCACTATCTCACACCTTGCCCAGGTAAAATGATTGCATGTAGTTCAGATTCAATACTAAAACCAGAAACTCTGGTTTCTGAAGGTGTGTGTGTGTGTGTGTGTGTGTGTGTGTGTGTGTGTGTGTGTGTGTGTGAGAGAGAGAGAGAGAGAGAGAGAGAGGAGAGAGAGAGAGAGAGAGAGAGAGAGAGAGAGATGGAGGGAGGGAGGGAGGGAGAGAGAGGGAGATGGGGGTGTCAGATGTTTTACTCTATAGCTCTCTACTAGACAGGGTCTCTCACTGAATCCAGAGCTCACTGACTAGGCTAGAATGGCTGACCAGCAAGCTCCAGGGATCCTCCGGTCTCTCTCTCTCCCAGCACTTGTATTCCAGGCATGTGCCATTATAACTGAATGTTAAAGTACATGCTGGGGATCTAAACTCATGCTTGTGCAGCGAACACTTTAGACACTAAGCCATCTCTTCAGCTCTGCAATTATTTATAACTGTATGTAATGAACATTACATTCATGTAACATCATGCAATGGTACAAACATTTCAATACTTCCTCACTGTCTCATTGTACTGATGGGAGTAGAACTCCTGAATCCACATTCTTTGGTTACAAGTACTCTCTCTGCATGCATCAGGCTCTAACTGAGCTGACTTGAGTGAGGTGGTACCCAGCACCTCTGGACTGTGACTCTGGAACCAAGGAAGACTCTACCTCTAGAGGACAGGAGCTGGTGTTTGTGTGTGAGGGTCAGCATTTACCGTAAGAGGAGTTTTGAGTAGGCAGATCAGAGGACTATTTTCTGAGCTGAGTAAAGTTCAGGCTGCAAACTGATGAAACAGAATGTCTCTATTTTTGAGAAAAGTACGCAATCACAGAAATGCGTAACAGGTTCACTGGCCCTTTGAAAATTACGTGTAAAGCAAAATTAAGAATGCTTGTCTGAAGAATGAGGTTCATGCTTCTAAGCCTGTCTTGCTGAAGCCCTGGGATTTGGGTTCTGAGGGCCTCTCAGTTCTCTTTTATCTCACTCTTCTTGTCTCAGACACTCAGCTGAAAAATAAATTACATTTCCAACTGTGAACCTGGACTCACGTCATTCTCCTCTTTATAAGAAATGTCCAAATCCTCTTATTGACGTCCTAGTCATCCTTCAGTGGCTGAACTGTAAGCCTGCTACATTTATGAAGTCCTCCTTGATTCATCCATCAACAGAGTGGTGACGGCCCCTCTCTCCTTGTCACCTATATTCCTTATAACTATTTCCTCATGACACTTATTACTTTCTTCTTTTTCAAAAAGACCTTTTCGTCTCCCTTCTCAGTTAGACTCCCCTTATGCACTCAGGCTGGCCTTGAACTTGCAATTCTCTTGCCTCTGTCTCCCTGGTTGTGATGTTATAGGCAGGCTCCACCACACCTGAGCTATTGTTTTTCTCCTTTACATTTAGTTTTTATACAGCCTATCTTTTCTCTTGGTCTCTCCAATGCCAGGAACTAGGAGGCAGGGGCTAGGGGTTGTTCAGTTTTGTGTCACCATATGGTTTTCTGCAGGTGTGGCATCGTTAGGATAAGCTTGCCATGCTCTGTGCTGGGAAAGAAAGGGTACCTATCTAATTTCATCCTGCTTATATCTTCATAGCTATTCTTTGCAAGGGCATAAGCCCTCCTTTTCTTCTCTTTTTTTGTTGCATCCAGTTCCCCAATGCTTCTTCTTGGCCAATCTATCTTCTTTTAAACATTTTTCCTTGGAGATCAATTTTTCCTTCACTAGCATTTAAATGATTCGGCTGTTGTTCTCTCTTCCTTTGTTTTTAGGCTACTCAACTTTTACGATGGCTTCATTTATTCTCAGGAGGAGAATTCCAGTCAAGTCTGGGAATATCTACCCTCTATCAAAATGTGTGCTTTTCAGATGTGTCAATGGGAGCTATGGAGTCATGGAAGAGAAAATGGTGCCTCGTGCTTCTGTTTCAGACAGCAGCCTCTGCCATTTCTACTTCACCCCAATAATCTTACTTCCTTACAAAACAGACTAGGGAGTCACCCTAAAATATTTAAATTAACTGGAGATACCATAGGAGGTCCTTTTCTTTGCTGGGATTGGAAAACCACACTTGTAACTAGGGTAAAAAGCAGTCTTTTTCCTGGGTGGACTTTTTTCTGCTGGGATTGGGGTTGGGGCAACGGGGTGGGTACCACACTGGGCTTGGAAGAACAGCATCCTCTGCTGGCCAGAGCACTTCTGAGGTCCCAATAGCCTGAGAGTGGAGAATCAACAAAGCTCAGAAAAATTCTTGGCTGACATTTCTATTCCAGGGTGGGAATTGAGGTTTCTAATGTTCCCGTGTTAACCTCATTCCACAGGGGATATTCCTTGTTTTCAGAAGAAGAATTTCTCTTGTTTGTAACCCTCTTGGAAAGCTTCACTACACAAGGCTTTCTTTGGTTTTATGACAATGAATGTTGGTGCAAAGAGAGACAATCAGTGTCATCTTCATCAGATATTATACAGCTCTGATGGTGTTTTGGGGGATTTGTATGTGACTGCTTCATTAGTGAGGACGTCTCACATACTGATATCCTCTTGGTATTTACAGACCCTTGGCTGGACTCCACAACCAGCCATCATTAAATGAAATTTCCAACCTGTAACAAATATGTGTGAAAATGAGTGTCCTGTGTTTATTATAAAACGAAGTACTCGACATTTCCGTCTCCCCCACAAAGATCACGTTGGCTCAACTTGCCTTCTACCTTGCATATCTGAAGGTGAACTCTCTCCAAATTGCTAGCTGTCTCATATTCTTCAAGAAATCTTGCAAAACAACATGCTTTTGGGACACGAAGAGAAATATGGTGTGGGAGAATTGATGATAGTCAGTGGGCAATTGAACTGACTTTTGTAAGAGGTATAAATTGTCAAGCCACACCCGTCCATTTTGTAATTAGGCTCATACACTGCACCGTCATGGCTAACAGGAAGGCCTTTCTTCTGCATGTGAAAACCGGAGAACCTTACAGAAAACATTTCCACTGAAATGTCCACAGGAAGTACCATTGGGGGTATTTCCATGTGATCCTCATGGCCTGACAGGTTCTTCATTGGTGCTTCAAAGACTCCCATTACTTTGATCATCTGGAATTAAAGAAAACACCATGGTCATGTCAGTATATTTCCTATATGTCAAGTTAATTTTCATTTAAAGCTTTTAAAATTAAGAATGACACCCACTTTTTTCCTCATATGAATCATAACATCTGAACCAACTCTGGTTTTATTAAAAGATGTCTTTGATTCCTGGAGAAGGTTAATATCTAGTAACCAATATCCACAACAGTTCTTCTGTCTAACCATCATAACTGCATTCACTTACAGTTCTATATTCTAATTTCTTTATGATGAAGTAATTAGCATTAAACCATCCTTGAGCTTATTATGATTACAATGGCTGCTGTAATCATAGTTAGTCATAACCATAATTATCATCACAAATATAGTGGCTATTAAAGTAAATTTTAATAACTCACTCTATCATTAATGTAATTGTTATTGTTAACTCCATGCCCTCTTATAAGCTGTGCAATAATGAATAATTGACAGAGCTAAGGAAATATGAATCATGAAGCACAGAGCAGGAAACCCCATTTTCTGAACTAATAAAGTACCAAAAGTTTTCATGTGAGTTAGTAGTTAGAAACTCAACGCATTCTTCTCATTGCTAGTAGGTTTATGAATAATCTTGAGTTGTAAGCTACCTTCTGTTTCAAAACTTATTTTAAGCTATAATATACACAGGCAACCACAAAACTAAACAGGACCAGTAAGAATTAAGGGCTAGGGACCACACAAAACATATAATGGAAGCAAGAGGAGAGAGAAAGAGAGAGAGAGAGAGAGAAAGAGAGAGAGAGAGAGAGAGAGAAGTTCTCATTTCTTTCTTGATAGAAAGTTTGACTACAGACAAAATTTAGTACTGGTGAAATTTCCAATCTTCTACATCCAGCTTCTATTATCCTCAACTAAAGCCATTGTGTTAGAATCCCATCAAAAGACAAGGACAAGATGGGTACTTTGTTTCCACATAAGATCACTGAACAAAGGAAATGAACCGGTACAAAAGATGTCCTTGTCTGGGGTGATCTCTTGCTCACTGGTTCTCAGTACCTGGGAGGGCTGTGGGCTTAGGGTGCACTTCCTCTTGCTGTATTTAAAAAAAAAATTAAAGAGATTTGTGGGTGTTGGGGGAAGAACTGTGGCGGTTACAAGAGTTTGTTCCCTCTACTGGCCAAACTGAGTATTACAACTTGGCATATGCCATTGTGCGGTACTATGGAAACATATTATGGTCATAGACTCAAATATCCATATTGTCTCTTCATTTCTCATCATTCATTCATTTTGTGTCTTCAAGCACATACATATACCCCAAGGTGCTATGCAATTTTATTCTCCCGCTGAAGAATCTTTGCAGCTTTCCCCCCCCCCTTTTACTATTTTGAGGATTCTCTTCCAAACTATTTCTCATCTGACTTCTCCCTCCATGACTTGGCTGTAAGTACCCAACTTTTCCACATGATACTTGCCTATTTCCTATTTCCACTACTCTTCCCCTCACTTAAAAATGATAGGTACTGCTTATTTCAAATGTTCTTCCTTTTAACTCTATAGCACAACTTCTTTATTATCTTTTATCACTCACCATGTGCCAGGCACTACTCAAGATATGAATGACTAAGGAAAAGACTGTGATAAAACTCAGCTTCCACTCTATATTTTGGTCTGAGCAACTACAACAATTGATTTTCTATTTTCTAGAGAAAACCACTGAAGGAGCAACTTTGGAGGGAAAAAAATCAATAATTCCATTTTGAAACGAATTTTGTATCTATTGTACATCATGGTGGCTATACTAATAACAGCATATTGTATACTTGAAAATCACTTTGAGGTCTCCATAGTGTTCTGTCCACAAAAATGATCGTATAGAGATGATGCACATATTGTTTAGCTTGGCTGAGTGGCTCCACAAAATATAGCAATTTCAAAACATCATATTGCACACAGTAGATATTTGCAATCTTACTTGTTAACATCAACAAATAAACACATTAATGGAAAAAAAACAAAAAGTTTTTGACCTGTTGATTTCAAAGTGCCATTGTGGGAGCATGATGTCATAGATGGATACATAAGTCTAATATACAGGAGAATATGCACATATTTGAGAATCTTTAAATACACGAGAACTGGGCATTTTAACTCATTAAACTGACTCAAAGTGAGAATGGAAAGCTAAGCAATCTGTGGACTGAACCCTGAATTCACCCGAATGCTGCAAAGACAAGAAAAAAAATGAACACAGAAAATAATGTGGCTGGACAGAAGCAGATGGAAAACCCAAGAGACAGTGATAAGAACATAAGGAATTTCAGAAAATATTGCATCCACCTTCATCATTGTGATGATAAGCCAAGTAAGATGATGTCCGAGAGTCCACCAGCGAAACTGTACTGAGGTAGGCACCAGAGACCCCATTAGTGATTGACTCACCTCTTTAGATGCCTGTCAAGGAAGAAAGTGAAGCAAGCATAGCACTGTAGTAAAGGAGGCAGGGAATTCTGACAGGGGTAGTAGGAGACATGAATGGAGACCCTGTGTTTGTTTGCATGGTGGTGCACTGGCCTAGTAGAGATAGAACACTTAGTTAGACCTGTAAGAGAAAGAACTGCACTCTTCAGTGAGCACTGTCTTTTAATAGTTAAGAAAAGGTGTGTCATGGCTAGGCGTGGCTGCCTATTTATCCAAAGTCATGGTGTAAGGAGGGAGAGATGGGTCTGGATGCTGGCCGCTCAGTAGATTTGCTGGTAAAGTTAGTGGTGAGGTTGGCAGTGGGCACGCCAAGTTTCTTCTCTCCTTCTCTTCTTGTCCTTTCTTCTTTCTCTTCTTTCCTCTCCCCTTCCTTCCCCTCTCCTCTTTCTTCTTTATTGTGGATGAAGTAAGAAGCTGCTTCAACTGAGAGTGAGGAATGCAGAGAAGGCATAGAAACTCAAGAAAACAACAGAAAGAGTTAAATTGTGACCCAAGAAGAAAAGAAGTGCACATGCTCTTTGGATTCTCCTATTTGGTTTTCAAGTCTGCCTTCTCCAACTGAACCCCTCTCACCAAACTTCCAGCAGGGAATTATCTCCTGAAATGATATTTAAAATTTAGGGGTTCATGGGTCAAGGCTACTAAGGAGGTGTTCTATATTAAGGCTATTCTCTCCCACTTAAAAAATATTTACAACCTCGCCTATGTTTAATACTTTAAACTAGAAATGTATCACTCTTGCATCTGAGCCATATTTTTCCAAAATTATGTTTCTGCTGCCATCCGATAAGAGTGGAGCTGTGAAATACATCTCCTAAATGGATTAACTATGTTTCCAAAATGGCTCTTTGCTGCGAGATTTGCTACCAGATGGGAAATTCTACGTTCCCCCTGTTAGCATTTTTCCACAATTGCAGCAAAATAAATTGACTTTGTTTAAGCAAAATGAACATGTATATGTAAAACATGATATCATTGTAAATACATATGCAAATGGAGTGGTAAAAACTTGTTGCTTATGGATTACAGAAAGAGAAGTAGAAAAAAACAAAAGATGACTTGTTAGTGACCAGAGCATGCCCAGAAAATACTGTGTCTACTCTTTACTTTGCCAGCATGGCTTCAGGAGAAATACTTGGTATGTTTCCAAGTTCCCGAGGTGTTGCAATATTGCAGAGAGAAATTCTTCCTAAAATAGCAATTCTGAAAGCTACTGCCTGCTTGGACTGGGGCAGTTAGGGAAGGTACCTGGAGTGAGCAACTTTGTATATTTGGGAATTCTTATTTACAGGGTTAACTTTGCCAAGGCTTGCTTTGACAAAATGGAGAGCTCTGGCTTTCAACTCCCATTGGAGTTGGACTTACTAGCCAACCAGTTTTTTTTTTTTTTTGGCTGTTTGTTTTTGTTTTTTGTTTCAGCATGTATACATCTTGATTAGACTACTTAGAACTGTATGCTGGGAAGGTCCTGGTCAGCAATATGCCTAATGTGTGGTTTGAATGAGAGTGGTCCCTCATAGGCTTATACTTTTGAATACTTTATCTCCAGTTGGTAAAACTGTTTGGGAAAGATTAGGAGGTGTGTCCTTGTTGGAGGAGGTATGTCATTGCAAGTGGGCTATGGAGTTTCAAAAGACATGCCATTTTGAGTTTCTTTTTATCTGCCTCATGGTTTTGTCTCAAGAGGTGAGCTTTCAACAACTGCACCAACACTATATAAATGCCTGCTGCCATGGCCCTAGCCCAGGAGTCACAGGTTCTAACCCTCTGAAACTATAACCCCCAAATACACTCTTCTATGATTTGTTTTGGTCATGGTGTCTTACCACAGCAATAGGAAAGTAACCAAGACACCTACTTTTCAGAAAACCATAGTATAGTGGATGGGAGATAGCTAGCATGCTTCCCCTTGGGATTTTAATGCATCTACAGTAGAAGTTTCCACTTCCTGCTGATTTATGTATCTGTAGTGTGTGCATTGGGTGAATCTATTTTGAATTTAGAATTCAAGCAAAATAGCAATTTTCTTGGCAGTGGGATTTCCACCAAAGATGCTCATGAGTAAGAGCCTTCACTGCAGCTGAGTCCCAGTTTTCAGGTGTTAAAGACAAGGGATGATTGTTCTTCTGTATTAGCAGCCTTCTCTAAGACACAAAGGCCCTATGCTCTCAGGAGCTCTCATTCTACTGTGGAAGGCATACAAGAAACAGGTCATTAGCAAAATGCATATTGTGTCTGTCGTATAGAGACTATTGCTACCAATAAAAGCATGTATAAAGCCTAAAGATACATGAGACATCAGGGGACTAAGAGAAAGGGTGGCAGTTTAGAGAAAGCTTCTTTAATTGCTGAAATCTGATCAGAGACCTGAAAGAAAGCAAGAAAATGCAGACTGTTCACCTGTGCAGAAGGAAGGTTATTCTAGAAAGTAAGCAAGTAAAGGGGATTGGTCATCAAGAAGAGCATAGGAGGGAGGGCAGCCTGCAACATGGCTTCACAGACATGCCACACAAAGAAGCCTAGAGCCCCTTCCAGTCACACAGACTAATCATGAAGCTAAAAAGGCACCTTTTTCTGTTCATCATCCTTGCCCTCACTGGGCCCTTCAGGGACCCTGGATGATTCACAAAGCCATGGGGTTTCTGATGGTCTTGGTCCTACTATCTCTCCAGCTCATCATTATTGTAGTTTGTGGTTTGTCCGTCCTTTTCCGTGTCACAGCAGTCACCCTTCCTTCACCAGAACTGTCTCTTTTTTGACTTGGGCTTTTGGTTCTTGAGGTTGATTGGGCCTGTGCCCCTCAAGAAACCATAGGACTTGCACCAGGTCTTAGCCAGTGTTCTCTTGCTGTAAAGAGATAGCACGACCAAGGCAACTCTTATAAAGTGTTTGACTGGAGCTGGCTTATGGGTTCAGAGGTTTAGTCCATTATCTTCATGGCAGGAAGCATGGCGGAACAGCATGTGAGCTGACATGGTGCTGGAGCCTTTGCTGAGAGTTCTACAACCAGATCTTCAGGTAACAGAAAGAGAGCGACATGGGCCTGGCTTGGGCTTTTGAATCCTCAAAGTCCACCCCAAGTGGCACACTTCCTCCCACAAGGCCATACATCCTAGTCTCAATCCTTTTAAATAGTGTCACTCTCGGATGACCAAACACTCACATATTTGAACCTTTGGGGCCATTTCTAGTGACATGTTCTAGTGTCAACTCTACTACCTCAGAAAGAACTCCTGGATTACCCAGTTGGAAGACTTGACTCCTTACAGCATCACTTTTTAAAAAATATATTTTTCTAGCCTCCTAAGGTGGATGAGATCCTGAATTGTATTATTTGTTTAATAAACAAATCACAGCTCTGTTAATGAGATTAATCTTGTCCAGGGAGGTTCTTGTGACCATTAGAAGGTATGTCATTAAGTATGGTATCGGTGCATATAAGAGTAGAGACAACCCGAGCTTGCTGGCCAATTCATCATAGTCAAAGTCAAGGTTCTGGTGGTTGAAGCTAAGTGAGCATTCTTCACGATTCCTCACTCAGCAAGGCTTTGTCCTGTCTGAGTGCTACATTATACCATCCAAGTTTGATTCATTGGCCCCTCCTTTTATTCCAAAAAGAGAATCATCTAGGACTTATTATTTTGATTTTAATATCTAATCATAGTGGGACTGAGTGTATTAATACAGGCTCAGTGTGGAACTGCTAGGAGAAGAGATGTTGGCATTTTGAAGCTGCTAGACTCAAATGATTGTTTAAATGATGCATTGTTCAGGCACTCATCTGATGACAATATGAGAAATGATTTTCTTGCCTTTGCCATCAGGTGGTCTGATGCATTGGGAGCAAGTGGATGGGAGAAGGTTGTGCCCACGGGGAAAGAATTGAACTGTGAATAATGCACTGGTTGCTCTGAAATCAAGCAAAAAAATAAAAGGAAATCTGATTTTGTGTTTATTCCTCCACTAGAAAAGAATGTAGTGGTAACAATATTCCATTAGACGCAGACATTTGAGTTGAACACTTCCCTTCGGTGAGCTCTGAATTCTATCTGGGCTGCCTCATACCTTAGTGCCTTCCTCTATTGGAGTGGGGAACAGCTCCCCAGCAGAGTGAGATTGTTAAGGTATCTGAACCATCCAAGGGAGGGGGAAGAAAAACACAGCCCAAGAAAAGATATGGGGTTGATGAGAAGCTAAACAAACAAAACAGCCATGCAAAGTGAGCACATGAAATCAGGCTGTCAGATCATTCAAAGGCTGAATACTGCTTCTTGTTTATAGACAAGATGAATTTAAAATAGCACGAAGACAAGCAATGTCAGTTTTACTGGAGGCAAACTGCTGTGCAGAAAACACAGACCTCCTCAGCTCCGACTCTCACCTGCCTGCAGAAAAATGCACCTCATCTGCTTCGGGAAAAATAACATCATCAAAAGTCAAATTACAGAGAAAGATATATGATCTGCTTGCTTCCTAGGTTTAAGGGAAACAACTGTGGCTTCCTGTTCTTTTTAGTAAATAGTGCTCTTTACTTTAAGCTGGCATTTTTGTCCTTAACATGTCTTAATTGTGGGCAATCCCAGGACATTTCTCCCAGGGTGATTTCACCGGATGCCCGAATTTTCTGATATACTAGCCAGGCTCCATGTGTGGCTGTTTGAGTTTAAAATGAAAAAGTATTACAATAGATAATTAACAGTCTCAAATATCAGCCATTTTGTAAATGCTCAATAGCTACAATAGTTCCTGGCCTCTGTGCTAAACAGTGAAAACATGAGGCATTTCCACTGTCATGGAGACTGCTACCAGAATGGCTTCGAATAGCACCACTGTGCAGAGAAGTCTTTGTGCTGAAAGGCAGGAGTATTTCTAGCTAAGACTAGTTTCTTTTTTCTTCAGTTTTAATGTGTGTGTGTGTGTGTGTGTGTGTGTGTGTGTGTGTGTGTGTGTGTGTTAGTGTGGGTGGATGCATGGTGCCTTTGACTATACGTGAAGGTGCATTTGTGGAGGTCGTTATGTTTTCACCTTCTCCCTTGCCGAGGCAGCCTTAATCAAGGCTTGAGCTGATTCTATTGTACTGTGGAGTCCAGGTAAACTGTCTTTCTCAGAAATTCTCTTCTCTGCCTTCTACCTCATTGTAGCATGCTGGAATTATAGATACACACCAACACAACTGATGATTTCAGGTCTTTTACCCAAATAATCCCTCTCCCTGGTGTAGTTGGTGGGCATCATCCTTGTTGTGACCAGCCTGGGCTTGAATTTGGCCCCTCCGTGTCCTAGTTTGTGAGCTCAGCAGCTCCGGGGACTTTCTGGAAGTCAGTTTTCTAACCTGTAGTGTTCATCAGCAGTCGCAGAAGGTTGGAAGGCAGGTTTGATTTTCTCATTTCTCAGATGAGGAGCCGAAGCTTGGCAAAGCAGCATGCCTGCCAGTTAGCTACCCAGCAGGTAGAGGCCAGAAGCAAGACCAAGCCCAGGCTTCTCTCTGTGTGACTTCACTCCTTCACATTGTAATTTCCTGTTTAAATTGAAAAATTTCAATCTGAACCACTGAAGAAAAACAAAACTAGCTATCTGGATGTCACTTGTGATCTTTTACTTCCTGGACAAATATAACAAGAGCCTGTGAATAATCTTAAATGTTCTGTAGAAGTTGCCACCCTTGAACCGGAAAACAGTGTCCAGTGCATCAAAACTTTTTTGATGCTCTTCCACATTGTTAAATATGTTTCATGCAATCAAGCAAGTAAAACTCCCCGACCCATCATGCATATTAAAAACAAAAGAAGGGATATTTCTTATTTCAAGTGATGGGATTGGAAGCCAACCTGAACTTCATGAGCTGGCACAAAGGTACAGGCCTGAACTCTGTTATTTTCCACAATTTTTAGCCATGTGAGGAGAGTTTTGACAGATCCTGACTTCGTGTTTCCAACCTTTAAATTATTATTCAATGTTCTTTCATGTTCATCAGAAAATCCTAGTATCTTCTTCTTGATATCCTCTAAATTCTCATTTTCTGTATTTCTACCAGGGGACTTCTGCCCTAGAGTGCTTAATTCTGTCACATGAAGACCACAACATGCTGATAGGGAGCCCAGGGAAGAGTCTGAAAGTGGCCCTTATGAAGAAGCCATGGGACCAACACCACCACTCTTATCAGCCTCTGGCTTTGGACCAGCATTCTCCTAGTTCTCTGACTCAGTTACCTGTAGGGGTTTTCTAGATCTAGTGAAGCTGACAGCTTTGGGAGCCATTTGTAAACCATCTCACAGAAACACATTATGTTTGTCTTTATTGTTAGGTCACAATGACAGGTGCAACACTTTAAAGCTTGCATCTTTTGATGAGCTTTAAGGTGATTCTTTTTTTTTAACATGATTCCCTTTGCATACAGTTGCTTACTTTCAGTAACTGTAATAGCAGTTGCCATAGTGGCAGCAACCCCCGCTGCAGGTTTTAGTTAACCACACCTGCCACTACAGTTCTATGCACACTACCTAACTCTTCCTGTTGTTGTGATATCACTGTTGTATGTTGTTGTATGTCAGAAGCTTTGGGTACATGATGTTTAATGCTTAGAATAACTTTGTGTATGGCTGATATCACTCTCATAAGAAAGGAAAGTGGGTCTCTGGAAAGCTAATGGTGATTGCGCTAGGGAGATGCTTTCAGTTGGTGTTGGCTGGGCAAGCATGAAGACTTGCATTTGGACCCTCAGCACCAATACCAAAGCTGAACACAGCAATGCACATCTGTAATCCTGGATGTGGGAAAGCAGAGACAGGTACATCCTTGGAGCTTGCTGGCTAGCTAGCTTTGATGAATTAGTGAGATCCTGGTTCAGTGAGAGACCTGGGCTCAAAAATTAGAGGAGCATGACTGAGGAAATAACCTACAGTTGACTTCTGGTTTCTACATGCTTACATGCTTGTAAACACATGTGTTCTTGAACTCATATAATACACATATCTCTCTCACACACTCACAATGTGCATGCATGCACACACACAGACACACCCACACATATCATCATCATCATCACCATCATCATCATCACCACCACCATCATTCCTCCAAGCAAAACACCAAAGTGAACAGTTGAAGTTGCCAAGCTGGTACATTACTGCCTTTGCAAGCACCTGTTTACAAAGCTCAGACTTCAGCATCCTGCTTTTGTGACTCACCGGCCCTTAGAATACAGCCTTCACCCCCAATCCATTTCTACCTGAGCAAAATGCACACGACAATGAGCACTTCAAAGGGTTATACAGGAAGTGCAGATGGGTGTCCAAAAATGGTTTGTTTCCTTTGTGTTCACTGACTTTGCCTTGTCGTGAATGCTTCAAAGTTATCTTAATGTCATTTCAAAGGCCATTGAGGGAGCATCCCTGGAGATGGATGGCGTCGGCAGCCTGTTGCTGAATGCATGTTAAGTTCTATTCATGGGTTTCCTAGCAACCAGAGCCCAATGACGCACATAGCCCGTGAGCTTGCGTTGTGCTCCTGTAGAGAATTCAATCACTTGGATTTTATTAATAATATTTTTAGAAAGCCTCACTAGATTAGCTGTTTGAAATACATTGTTATCTGAGTTACTATCGGCAGCTGGCTCCAGTGACATCTGAAGTCACGAGGACTTGCTGGTGTTCAAAAATGCTTTTGTAAGAGATTACTTCCATTTTAATACTTCTTATAGTTAGAGATTTGTTTGAGAAGGAAGGAAATTAAAAGAAAAAAACCACTTTAATCTAGAAGTGTGTGATCTTGACAAAGTTCTATCATGAGACAAAACTAGTATATAAATGAGCACCATATCCAGGTGAGACAACAGGCTGCAACTTCTGGTTTATTTACACTAAAGCGACGTGATAAATCCAAGAACACAAATTTACTGTACCCTCTTCACAAGACATTGTATAAGGGAAGATTGGAATATTTATTAAGCCTCATCGGATACAAATGGTACATGGGCTTAAAGGGCATTGGTGTTTGCCCTTTATTGTTTCAACCAGCCTGAAACAGTGCAGGCTACTTGGCAGTGTTTCTCAGTTTAATTTGTCCTTTATTGGATACACGGTACATATATAGGTGGTCTGGTGCAGTGGTGTGTGCAATGTTCAAAGGTATGGTAAAATATATACATATATGAGAAGAGGAAGCTTTCTTTACTGTTAGTGGGAGTGCTATGCTATGCAGCCATTATGAAAACCAGCATGGTGGTTTCTCAAAAGGCTGAAGGTAAAACTCCTGTATGACTCAGCTATACCATTGCTGGCTATGTATCCAAAATGCTCTATATCCTTCCTCAGAGACACTTGCTCAGCCATGTTTATGCTGCTCTGTCTACAAGATCAAGGAAATGGATTCTGCCTAGATGTTTACCAACAGATGAATGAATGAAAATATGATGCATTCATATAATGGCATTTTGTTCAGTGGTGAAGAAAAGTAAAAGGAGATTTTCAGAAAAAATGATGGAACGTAAATAATTAAAAAAAAACATATAAAGAAGGAAACTCAAGCCTGGAGAGACAAACATTGCTTGTTTCCTCTGCTAGGGCTCTTGGCATTTGCTTCTTATGTATGTATATTTATGTAAGAGTAAATGTGTGCAGAGCTGGGAAAGTAGAGCAGGGTAAGGACTGGGGCAAGAGGCTTTTAGGGACAGAAGCAGGAGGGCAAGAACACATGGGATCTGGAAGGGAAGTACTGGGGCTAGAAGACAATCCGGGGTGAAGAGCAGGGAGAAGAGGGAGGAAAGGAATTGGGGGAGCGCCAACCCAATTTGCAGCAAAACACTGTGAGTGAAACATGCTTTGTAAGTGAATCAAAAAAATAATAGAAAGAAATGGAAGAATGCACACACACACACACACACACACACACACACACCCCTTACAAGCTGAACCTGTCAAAAATTTATGCATTTAGCTTCTGACTTAATGTTTTATGTGGGTGATTTCCAAGGCTTTGACAATTTTAGGAGAAATACAATTAAATAAAATCCCAAATGAGAATGTTTTAAAGTAGTCAATTTGAGAAGATAGTTAATTAATCTAATGATTCTATTAATTAATTAACTAATAAATTAGCTAGTTTTTAGAGACAGTCTAAGTAGTTCATCTGCTTTCTAATTGATGGTCTTTCTGCCTTGGCCTTGCTGCCCTGTTCAGTCTACTGCCCTATTTTGTTCAGAGTACACTGTTATTAATTAAATTTCTTCTTTTGATAAATTCATATATGTAGACAATGCATTATAATTATTCTCACACTTATCCTCTTTTATCTCCCTCTGACCCTGGTCAACCCTGCCTGCTGCCTTCAAAATCCTTTCCCATATTCATGTCTTTTTGCTTCTTTTTAATTGAATATGTTTTTAGTTTTGGAGATTTCTACAGTTTCCTCCTATGTCTGTCACTTAAAGCTTCTGTAAGGCAAAAGACACAGTCAACAAGACAAAACAGCAGTCCACAGAGTGGGAAAAGAGTCTCACCAACCCCACATCCAACAGGGGATTGATCTCCAAAATATAGAAAGAACTCAAGAAGCTAGATATCAAAATACCAAATAATCCAATTAAAAATGGGGAACAGCTCTAACTGGAGAATTCCCAACAGAAGAATCTCAAATTGCCAAAAGACACTGAAAGAATTGCTCAACATCCTTAGCCGTCAGGGAAATGCAAATCAAAATGACTCTGAGATACCATCTTACACCAGCCAAAATGACTAAGATCAAGAACATTGATGACAGCTTACGTTGGAGAGTATGTGGAGTCAGGGGAGCACTCTTCCACTGCTGGTGGGAGTGCAAACTTGTACAGACACTTTGGAAATCAGTATTGCAGTTTCTTAGAAAATTGGAAATCAATCTACCTCAAGACCTAGCTATACCACTTCTGGGCATATAACCAAAGGATGTGCAATCATACCACAAGGACACTATCTCAACTATGTTCATAGCAGCATTATTCATAATAGCCAGAACCTGGAAATAACCTAGATGCCCCTTAACCAAAAGAATGGATAAGGAAAATGTGGTACATCTACACAATGGAGTACTACTCAGCTATAAGAAATGATGACCTCATGAAATCGTCAAACAAATGGATGGAACTAGAAGAAAACAATCATCCTGAGTGAGGTAACCCAGACCCAGAAAGACAAACATGGTATGTACTCACTCATCGGTCATTATAAGGAGTAAAGTATAGGATAATGAACCTAAAGTCCACAGCTTCAGAGGGGCTACATAACAAGGATGGCCCAAAGAGGGATGCATGGATTTCCCTGGGAAGAGGAAGTAGAAAAGAGCTCCAGGGTAACCTGGGGTTGGGGATTGGGGAAGTGCAAGAATGGGAACTAGGGAAAGTGGGTTGGAGGCAGGATGGAGGGAGAGAGTAACAAAAAAGATATATTGATGGAGACATTTCAGGGTTAGGGAGAAACCTGGTGCCAGGGAAACCCCCAGGAACCCACAGAGATGACAGCAACTAAGACTCCTAGCAATGGTGGAGAGGGGCCTAAGCTGACCATCTACTGTAAGCAGATTGGTGACTTACCTAATTGCCATTAGAGATACTCTATCCAGTAACTGATGGAAGCAGAGGCAGAGATCCACAGACAAGCACGGTACTGAGCAACAAGAGTCTTGAAGAAAAAAGGGAGGAGGGATTGTACCAGCCAGGGGGGTCATGATATGGGAACCCACAGAGACAGCTGACCTGAACTGGAGGAAACTCATGGACACTGGACCAACTCCCTAGCCTGCATGAGACCAAACGAGGCCCTCTGCATGAGTGTGACAATAATGTAGCTTGGTGTCTTAGTACAGCTTCTAACAGTGAGAGCACTTAGCTAGCTTTTGGTAACCTGTTCCCCACGCTGGATTACCTGGCCAAACTTGACAAATGGGAGGAGTTTGGTTCTGTCTCTACTTGATGTTCCATGTTTTGTGCAAGCCCATGGGAGGCCTGCCCCTTTCTGAATGGAAATAGAGGAGGCAGGGTACATGGGAAAGGGGGGATAGGACGAGGAAGGAGAGAGGAAACTGGTTGATATATAAAATTAATGAAAAATGTTATTTAAATAAAAAATAAATAAAATTTCACACACACACCCAAAGAGACAAAGGGGTACATTCTGTTAAAAACTCTAGTGACAAATCTTTCTTTGAAAATATTTGTATTTGTGAATAGTTTTCAGCTTTTCAAAAGCACTAAGAAATGGTTCCTTTAAGAAGTTTTGTTTAATATTTAATCTGTATTATTTTATTTTATATAATATAATATAGTATATTAAATGTTTAATATTTAATTTAATAAAACTCTTTGCTAGATGTTTTTCTTTCTTTTGTAAACTTTCTTTTTATTCATTCTTAGTGTCTTTCACATCGTATGTTTTGATCCCATTCTTTTTCCATCCCTTTGTATCTGCCCTCTGCCCTGGCATACCCCTCCTCTCCCAGTAAAATAAAATTTAAGAGAAAGAAGAAAAGAAAGGAAAAAAGGAACCATGTCATCATGGAGGCGTCAGTGTGACACTGTGAGTCATGAAGTAAACCCTTTTGCCCATAAATCTTTACTTGCAAGTGTTCATTGCGGAGAATCATGGGTCTGGTTCAAGGCCTCTGGTTTCTGCTCCACTGTCAATGCTGGGTCCTCACTGAAACTCCTCTTGCTTATTCTGCTGTTGCCCTATGTGATGGCGGTCCTGCAGCGTTGGGTCTGCAGGATGGGCCCCTTCATGTGCTTTGTTAGATCACAGATAGGTTGGAGGCTGGGGTGGGCCAAGTCATAACCCTGGTTCTGGGCCTGGGTAATCGCAGGGTTGGTCAACCGGCCAGCTCTCTCCCATCCTCACCACCCGGGTGAGCTCTCCAGCAGTGCCCAGGCTAATTCACCCCTTGCATCGACGAACAAGGGGGGGGGGCAGTTCTTGAGTTTTCACGTCTTCAAGGTCCGCATGGCTCTCCCACATGTGGACCGTCAGGGCCAGATCTACTGTGTTGCCCAAGAGAGGTGCAGGGGCTACTCTCTCATATGCTGCAGCTATGCTAGACATTTCTCTAAAGTAGCTTTCCTTATAGTCCTTGTCTCTCCATGCCACCACATGTGACAAAGCACTTTACCAAAGGACCCTCTCTCCAGTGCCCAGCTCTTCCTTGTATAAACCACTGACCAAAGCAAGCACAACATTCTAGAGCGAAATGAGTATTCTTTGGGATGAGTCCTGGTTTTGATTTGCACCTCAACAATACTGAATGTGAACACCTTCTGCTTAAGGGGTCCAGGCTCACTGATTGCTATACGTAGGACTTGGATTGCCAGCTCACTAAAGCTTGTCTGGCCCACTGAGGGTGGGAGTTGGGAGGAGCTTGACATCCACCCTCCCAGCTTTCCTCTGAGGGATTGCTCAGGTCTTTAGAGCAGTGGCTGATCTAAATGTCCTCCTGCAGCCTAGCCTCTGGGGCTCCTGGAGTGCAGGTGGCCTATCACATCGCCTACCCTACCTTTAGCCCGAAGGACACTAATTGTACCCATCGCCCTCCCAAGTGGATCAATTTCTACAAAGCACAAGAGTCTGGGACTTCCTGCACTCTAGGCTGATGTCAATCCCTTACTTGCTGTTGCTAAAATTTGGAAGGAAGGTTTATTTGTTTAGAAAAATGATCAGTTTCTCTCCTTTCAAACCTTCTGCTCTTCCTCCAGACTGGCTGATTACTCAGGGATTTCATTTCAGTGTTAGTTTAACATTTCATATTAATGACCACCTGTTGCCAGATGGGAAAGCAATGATGGTGTCCAGTGAAGTATGCCTTGGCAGAGCTGCACACAGCCCACGGGGCTGCCTTGGGAAAAACAGACCGCTGAGTTTTTTCAGCAAAATTAATTATTTTGGAATGAATGTGCCAGTTTCTCTCCAAGTGGCTAAATGTCAATAAGCTGAAAATAACATGTCTTCCTGGGGATCTTGATGTCTGTGCAAATTCATACATACACAGTTTGGATTTTCAGGCTGAAATAAATTACCCAGCAGATCAACCATCTCTGATGATGGATCAGTTTGAAAGATCTTAGAATCTTGGTAGATGTTTATCTCATATAAAATTTAATATTGGATTTGGGGGTATTGGAGACTTTATCCTTACAGGGATTCAGACAGATTTTTGTTGGTGATGGCCTGTGTTGGAATAAATAAAATCATCATCCATTACTGATCGTAGGATGTCTAGGGGATGGGACACAGGCATTATTCCTGTTGGAAAATGAAACTGGACCCAGATTTGCTAACTACAACACACACACACACACACATACACACACACACACACACACACACACACACACACACACACACACGGAAAACAGTAAAATTTAAGCTTCCTTTGGCTTCTAAAACTTCTTTAGATTCTTTGAGAAATACTTCTAGTTTCAAATAGAAATTATCAAGGATTACTAAAATTTTTAAGTCCCAATCTAATCTACATAAAGTTATTATTCTCTTTTTAATGTGTAGTGTTATTTTGTCTTGAGTAAGTTACATTCTTGGACTGGATAGATGGCTCAAAAGTATGCATCATTTATTGCTCTTCCAGAGGATCCCAGTTTGGTTTCCAGCAGCCACATTCAGTGGCTTCCAACAACCAGTGGCTCCAGTTATAAGGGAATCTGTTATTTTCTTTGGCTTCCTTGAGCACTGCAATTATGTACACATGCCTCCTTACACACACACACACACACACACACACACACACACACACACACACATTCCAAAATAAAAAATAAATTAAAATTTTCATTTCTAGTTCTTTGTATTGTTGACATACAAAATTTGCTTCACTCTGTTTTAGCCTATGAATTTCCTGATTGTGACTTTCCTATTTTCATCTTATATAAATTCACATATCTCTATTGATTATTTGTAGTTCACACATGTGTGACTTAAAACTCTACGTAGCATATGTTCCTATGAAAAATATCTTCTTTGATTAACCACGATGGTATTTTCTTAAAATGATTATTAAATGACAATCCCCATGAAAGTCTTGGTATCATGTATTTCTTAGTAATTGCCGTATAAACTTCTGATAAACAAGCTATCTTATTGAGAGTTTTTTTTTTTTTGTTCAATATTTTTACATCATTAGTAGTATTTCACTACCTTGAAATACCACATTTAGGAAAACAGTCTAAGCCATTTCATAAAAATACAATTCATCTGGCAGAACTATCTGCTAAATAAATAACACTGATTACTTTATTATGTTTTTGCTCAATACTTTTCCTTAATCTTCAGTAAATATGAAGCTGATATCACCCATGTCCTCATTTCTTCACAGTTCTCCAGACTTGGGTTTGGGTTTTCCAGTATCTAGCAATTTTTCTAACTTGTCAGGCATACTTCTGGGCTATGAAGTCAAGTGTAAGACAGGAAACTCCTGAATTAGAATGAGGTGTGGGTATTTGTTAAACTCTCCAGAAATCTGGATTTCTTGAAGATCCCCTCAAAGAGCATCTTGAGGCAGGATTTGTAAATCTCACTTTGAGCAAACTTTCGGGGCAATTTTTAAGCACACTAAGCTTCAGGACATTGACTTAGTTTCTTCATTTGTTTCTCTTTCACTGGGAATAAGGCTTAGCATAATGCCTTAGACCTGTAGGTACCATGGGAACCAGAGGAATTTTTTTATAGCAGCAAATGAACCTTCCAAATTCTTTTGCACTCTCCTTATACCCCTGTCTACTTTTGCAATCCAAGCTATAAAGTGTGATGACCTCCAATAAGTTAATTTTGGCTATGGTTTGACACACAGCTCTTTAGAGCAGGTAATTTAGCCAAAATCATCATATTTTTAGGATATGAAAAAGCACAGTTATAGCTGATTTAGTTTTTATATGCATTTTCTTTCTCTAACACACCAAGCTAGTGTTGGAAAACAAAATGAGTGATGTTCATAAGTTCATCAATAATAATTGGCTGTACAATGCTGAAAGAATAGAGATAGCAAAGACCTGGTATTCTAGGCAAAGAAGATAATTAAGATGGAGCCAACCAAGAAGGCACAGTTTTAATATACATGGATATACAACTCCAAAGGCCTATAACTCAAAAGTAAACTGGGCTTAATTTACTCAATCTCTCTAACATCTCTTTCATTTTTATGTTACTGATTGGTCAGTTGAAAAACATAGAAAACAAAATAGCAAGAGTAAGTTTTGGCAAGATGGAGTGGAAAGACAAGTCACACTCAAGTCATATATGAAGGCGCAACAATAAAAAGTGATTACCAGTGGGGATAGACAAATAGTTAATGGCATAAATAGAGAAATATTTGAGAAATAGGTGATAAAAATCAATATATTATGTAACACATTTGTAGGTACTGCCAAAATGTGTATTTTCTCGCCCCCCAGCTTAATATGCAGAGACAAATAAACATGAAGACAACAATGTAGAGGTAAACTGTGTTTGCTCATCCTGTGAAAGCAGGATGTTCATTGTAAAATCTATACGAAAGAGGAACTGCGGTTGTATCTCAGCTGGTAGAGTGCTCATTTAGCATGCATGGTGTATTCAATTCCCAACAACACATAAACGAGGTGCAGTGGTACATACCTGTAATTCTAGCATTTGGAAAACCAAGGAAGGTGGATCTGAAGTTCAAGTTATGTAGAGGTGGAGAGTTCATGGTAGGCCTTGGATACCTGATAGCTTCTCTCAGGGGAAGAAGAAAGAGATTTTTGTAGGAAGGATTGTCCCGGGGTGTAGGTGGTATTTTAGACATGATATTCAGTGACAATTACAGAATTTGAGGTTGCGTTTTCTTACATTTTGTAAACAGAGAATCATGGAAGTAGCTGGTCAGAACCATGACTTCAATACCTGCATAAAGAGGAACTAAGCTGAGAACTTCCCTTTCTCTTTTACTTTTCCTAGCAAGCTGCTGAGCAAACAACAGCAACTGTGTTTCTGGGTCCCAGACAAAGAGTTCTGCAGCCTCTGTCATACAACCTGATCCTAAACATTGTTACTGTGGCTTAAATTCGCCATCTCATCCCTCGTACTCAAGAGCCCTTTCATATGGTAATCCTCAGACATTGGGATTAGTAATGACTGGTGTGTGTGTGTGTGTGTGTGTGTGTGTGTGTGTGTGTGTGTGTGTGTGTGTGGCGGGGGGGGGTATTTTTGTTGATTTTAGAAACTAATTTGACCTCAATATCAATAAATACTATTTTTCATGCTATCTTATTCATTGCTTTAGTTATATTCCTAAGTATATACAATAACTTGTTTAATCTGAAGAATTTGTAATTGAAACTTAATAAGAAAGTTGGGTTTGCTGTTGTAGTTATTAGACAAAGTGCTGCCATGCAGCCTTGGCTCCTCTTGAATTGTCACAGTAATTCTCCTGCCTCAGCTTCTAGAGTTCTGAGATCACATGGATACACCATCACACCTAGGTTTAGAAAACTTATTCTTTGTAAGTGGGCTATAGACATTTTTTTTAATCCATGTTGTCTGTTTTCAACTTGATTTCCTGTGGCCTGAAAACACAGCATCTCTACAATATCTGGTGGTTACTTGTCTCCCTCTAAGAGATTCATTAATAGTCTGTAGCCTTACATCAAATAAGCCATAAAAACATAGACCTGCCTAAATGACAGTGATCTAGTCTTCTACAATCTTAGAGGTAGGATGTGTTTGAGAAATCATCACAACTTCTTTCCAAAGAGACTACTTTTCTGGACAGTGAAATAATAATAACCATGACTAGTATTTGTAGTGGCGTCTTGCCTTGTCACTGAACTTGTAGCAGTATCTGGTGAATTCCTTATTCCCACCTTCAAGCATTAGCATTCTATTTTTAAACCTGCCATCTTCTCTCTTTGGAGTTGCTTAAAAACCCTCTATTGTAAGCCTTATAATGCCCCATTTTCCTTCATCAAGAACTAAGACAAACATTGATAATCCCATTTGTGCCTGGCTCTATGCTGGGTACTAGGAAAAAAAATATCAAGAGGGCCAAGAAGGTGGTTCAGCAATATGAGAAGGGCTTTACTTAACAAGAAAGAGGTTCTGAGTTCAACTCCCAAAACTAAAAAGCAACCAGTAAACCAAACAAAAATAAAACCAAAACAAAGGATAAAAGGAGGGGGGTGACAGGACTTGGGTTTTGGTTAAAGAGGAATAATTCCAACATATAAATGCTGTAATGCAATGTTGCATGAACTTCCATAGAAAAATTATTAAAGCTAAGTGGAAATAAGTCAGTTCATGGCACTGGTCTCTTAGCATTTGACACCCTTCAAGAAATCTATGACTTGGAGAAGCTAACTTGGGGTGGGTCCAAAGAATCAAGCTGGGAATCCAATATGAATTTCAGTTTCTTAGTCGACTCAGTGGTTAACCTGATACACTTTATGTCATGCTATTATTTTAATCATCCTGCCTGATCAAGTTTATGAAAAGAAATCGATGAGAATGCCAACATGTCACATGTGACAGTTGTAATGGTTAAGAATGAGAATCACTAGAAAGCATTTGCTCAATCTTAAAAGCTCTGATGTGCAGTCCTAATCATCTCATTAATCATAGACTAACTACAGTTCAGATCTCAATGTCAAACTTTTGGTGTATACCATCCTGTCTTGGTTGATATGACAAAATGTCATAGACCAGGTAGCTTAAATAGATAATTTAATTTTATATTTTTGGAGGTGAGACTTCTAAGACCCTGGTGATCCTATCTTACTGTAGTTACTTTGCAGGCCTCCTCTGTAAGCATCACTAACTGAGGCTTAAGATTTCAAGCTAAGGGACTGGGGAGACAATTCAGGTTATAGCAATACAATTGTATTACCAATAGTATAAAACCAATCATATAATCACACCCCTACGATTCTGTTTCAAGCCTGAGAAAACTTCATTATGTCCATTATGTTACACACACACACACACACACACACACACACACACACACACACACACACACATCTTGTATTTGTCTTATGATGTCTCTGAGAGACTTCGATGAAATTTGTTTTAGAACAGCATGGAGATATTGACAAAACATTGAGAAACCATGCCCTTTTGGTGCATGAGTTACAAATGAGTAATTTCTGCCCATAGCTTTGGAACCAAACTAAGAATTAGCATAAGAAGTTAAATACTGAAGTTGTGCCTTAAAGCTGCTGTTAACATTTGACAACATCGGCCTCATTTGGGATTGTTTGCAGCTAAAGCTGAGATTTTATTACAGTGAGCAGAATAATATAATATAATAATCAGAATAAAAGACCAGGAAAGAATGAAATCAAGTGTCACCAGTGAACAGCTATGTAGAGATAATAAATAATGGCATCGCTATTTGTTAGAAAATGCAATATTTTATCTCATTGTTGAAGGCAGGGGAAGAGTCTTGAGTAATAAAAAGAATAATAGATTCAAAGATATGAAGTTTCAAGTTGCACCAATACAAATGACTAACTTAACTCTTCTCATTTTCTCTTGCATATCAACTTTCCCCTTTCCCTCCTGCCCTATGCCCCCCCATCCCTCCTCCTGCTTCCTTCCAGTTTTTCTTACTATTGTGTACTAAGGGTTTCTATGTACCCATGAAGAGTACATAGATGGGGATGGGGAAACACACAAAGCCAGAAAGATTTGTTCTCCTCAGGTAAATTTAAATAAAATTTTGTGTGAGAAAGAACTATAGAAGTGTTCATTTTAAATACATTAAGCATTTCTCCCTTTGGAGAATTCTACTTCAGGATTAATGAGCCTGGGGAGTTTGGCTCATGAGCTTATTAAAGGAAATATGATTAGTGGCTTAGATAAGTGAAAATCTGTCTTCCTTAAGCTCAATTACTTTGTGTACTTCCTCATCTTCTGCATTTTCAAAGCAATTAAAATAAACAAAGAAGTACTAATTATATGATCTAAACATTAGAAGAAGTTCAAAAAAAAAAAAAAAAACCAACTAATTCAACCTTAATGTGTGCTGGGAAAGTTACCATACAAAAATTCATTGAGTCATAGAAGGCTTGACAATGTCACAGACTGATAGCAAAATGATCAAAAATAGATACAGGTTTGCTCTTTCTTACTGTTGTCTACATTAGTGGAATGCCTTCTGCTGTTGCAATGCCAGTCACTGATGGTTGTGGGTGCTAAGATCTTGGGGTATGATGACGGTAATGTTGTAAGCCCAAGTCTTTCCCAAGCCATTCTGCATTGACCTCATGTTATGACACAGATGAGAAATATCTCCCCAGGGCTCCATGTGTTTGCAGACTGGGGCTATCTTTGGTAGCACCATTTTGGGAGGTTACAGGACCTTCAGGAAACAGAAGTGCGGAGCCTGACTTGTTTGCTATAGTTCAGCCCAGAGTCTGGCTGAGTGCTTCCTGTTTCCTCTTCTAAAGAGATGTTGAACAAACTACTCTGTGTTCCTCCTGCAAGAGAGTTGCTGAGTACCATGCTGTGCTAAACTCTATAAACCATGAACAGGAAGAAATAATTTCCTCCTTGAGTAGCTTCCTGTTGTGTACTTAGTTATAAGGATGAGAAAAATAACTGATACCCTTGACTCAGTACATGGGGCCAGGGAAAGAGAACGAGAAAGAACAATCAGAAGAAATCTCACTCTCTTATTTCCTCTGAGAAACTTCTTGGAGAAAGGCGGGACAGAACAACTCTTTGCTTATTAATATGCATTTTTTTGGTAAATGCCTCTGAAATGAATACTGCCTCTGAATCACTAAAGCTGATTATATCAGTCTATCAAAAATGTACAAGAACACAATTCTTTCCCCCAGAATCACAAAGGAACATGTCCCAAATGTATACTATAAAAGGCACTCTCATAGTGGAATTATTTAGAGTTAAGAGCTGCCTAAATTGAATTTCAAATTAAATGGAGTTTCAGATAATTGTTCAAAATGGAATTTCAGGTCCAAGATAGTTGATGCTATGGCGTGTTTACAAAGTTTGAATTTGGCCTTGACATTTTGACAGTTGCTTTATTTTAAATAATCGAAACACCAAACACATTCCACATAGATGTATGTTTATCTCCTTGGGGATTCTGACAATTCTTGGGGATTGCCTAGCTCTAATGGGGAATTTTTGGTCAGACTGTGAGCTTACTTTCATGGTTTGGACCTCAATTGTCCTCTAAAGCCAGTAAGCTAAAGGTAATCTGATGATGGCACTACTAAGAAACCTCGGCACCTTCAGGAGATGGAGGCTAGTGAGAGCAAGTTAGGCCTTTGGGGGTCCACCAGCTCCTCCCTTCCCAGTCCCCATTGCCTTATTCCCTAGTAACCATGAGTAACCATGAAGTGAGTAGCTTGTTTCACCATGTGTTCTACCATCATGACCTTCTTTGCTAAGGGCCCTCAGTCAGTGAGGTCAGCTGAATACCCTGATACTGGAAGCCAAAGCCAATCTTGCCCTTCTTCAGTTCATTTTTTTTTTTGTTATTTTATTGCAACACTAATAAGTTGACATCACACCCAGGATTCAAAATCTCAAGATTAAGACTTTTCTGATTTTGAGAGCTTGTGTTGGAGTTCGAGTAGGGAGCATAGCTTACTCCCATACCATTATCAAGAGAGCAGTCCTCTTCAACTGAGTGTGCAGTTTCAGCCCAGTCAACCCTGCCGATCCATGGGGTATAATGTCTCAACAAGATTAACCTCATATCCCAAGAGGAGTTTACATCTCCTGGATCTTTCTAGAAGAGAGGCTTGGATGGATAAAGTTCAACACAGGCAAAAACTCTGATAAAGATTTTGTTGTTGTGGTTGTTGTTTGCTTGCTAGATTTTTACATCAAGTTTCTGATTGAAATATACAGCATGGAGAAGAAGTTTGCTTTAAGCAGATTCTCTTGCTGTTGATAGCCTCCAGAGAATGAGTCAGTTTGTTTCTGTGAGCAGTTGGCTTGTTTGTATCTCTGATTTCGGAATATTTTATAGCGGATGTTTGTTTCCCTCTGCATTTTATCTGATAGAAAGATTAGAGCCTAAATCCATAGTCCATTTCTTCCCAGTGTATCAGGCTTCACAGGAAGGACTTTATGTACAGGAACACTACTCCTGACTCTACTTTCTTTCGCTTTATCAAATTCCTATCACTTGCAGCGAATCTATTTTATCTTACTGCATTGTATCCTTTTCCAGTTTTCTTAAGTATTTTTCTTGGGGCTAAGTGGAATATAAATCAATAATAAGTATTCATAGTAAATGTTAGCATTGTTAAAGAAAGTATAAGAGATGACAGATATCACTATTGGAAACTCAGATGCTGTGTAGTATACACCAACATAAGTTACTTTAGGCTTCAGTTTGGAAACAATGTCCTGTCAGCTTTTGCTCCGTTGTTTCTAAAATATAGGTGATTCCTGGTTACATAGGGTTAGGAGAAGAAACAGTTCTTTAGATCATGCCTAGTAGCAGGTGAGTTTTTCTTGTTGGCAATTACTGTGTTTGAAGATGAGGGGCCCATCGGGCACAAGTGATAAACAGTCTGCACAGTCCACCCACTCTCATCAGTTATCCCCTTTGCTTAGAAGTCGTTGATAGAGACAGATTGCCCTGCTCCGTTTACCATGACAGTGCCTCCCAATGATTTTGACCATCTTCATCAGTTTATCAACCAGAAGACCAATGCTTCATTCTCATTGGTTGGGATCCGTACATAACAATTTTAACTGTTTTGAAGGTCATCCTTGTGTTGGCCTGCACATGCAACTCAAGGACATAGTTCTGCAAAACTTACTGCTAAATTGGAATACCCAAATGCCCAAACAAAAGCCAAGGCTACTCCTCCTACTATAAGAAGGCTTGAGAGTGCATCAACATGACTGGGAATAAAGCCTACAACCAATCATCTGGCCAGTAAGTAGTTTGGAGTTTTACTATGTCTTGGTGAGTTCAACAGCTGAACTACTACAATGAAATGCAATACTTACTTAGTGAGGTGATGGTTTGTCTGTGACAGAGAAATTGCCAACTCGGATAAGAAATACATGTCAAGGATTTCAGAAGGTAGAGAAAGCATAGCTGGTGTGTAATTAAGAAGAATTATTGGTGGCAGTAGAATCTGACTATGTCTTAAGGATGGGAAAGATTCACAAGGGTGAAGGGGTGAAAGTAAGAATTCAGTTCTGCCCTGCAGGATACAAGTTGCTAGTGCTGTGGGGGCAGTCTTTGTACAAGATGGTACCACAGAAAGAACACGATACTGCCATACTTGAGTCTACCCATCAACCTGCTACATATTAAATGTGGAAAGTTTGGAACATCCCTTAATCTTTATGAACATAAGTTCAGCACTCTTGTGAGAATAAAATAGCATGGTCTTTACCAATTTTTATTAGTAATAAGCTGTATTTATAATTGCCTTTACCATGTCTCTGTTAAACGAAGTGCTCAGTTTTGGCTACCATCTTGGTATGCCATCAGCTCAGTGTTTATGGACAAATAGTTTTTTCACAACTAATATTTTGGTAAGAACTTTTTAGGAAAGCAGTAATTTTTTTAAGTCACTGGATGATCACATGAGATCCTGTTTTTGCTGAAAGGAAGAAAACGTAGCTTTCTGTCTATGTTCTCAACAAGTCTGTAGAGGAATGAATTCAGTTCCCTTGCTTTGTTATTACTGGTGTTTAAACAGACAAGGGGGCTTCTTGACTACAGGTCTCTACAAGTGTCATCTGAGCAAGCTTCAGGGAGAAATCAAGCTTGAAACCCATGGAGAGCAACAGGGAAGAACCCAGAGCTGGCTCTGTGGGTGAAAATGCTTTCCTGTTTGCATCGTGAGCCTGATAGTTTGAGTTTGGCCCCAGGAACCATGGTAGAAAGAGAAAACAGCTCCAGAAAGTTGCCTTTTGACTTGCATACATCTGCCTGGCACCTTTGCATTTCCCTGCTCCCCTCCCTGGATGCCTTTTTTTTCTAAATGCCAAGAGCCCTCATATGCCCTGGCAATTACAGAGATACAGCAGAATCTGCTCTCCCAAGGACACAAACAAGCTAGAAGGCCTCTTCATCACATAGTGTATTAGCAAGCAGCTGTTCAGCCACAGAATCAAATATGGATTCTTAAGATGGACCTTGTTCTGTTTGCACTTGTAAATGTTGCTCAGGCAGAAAAGCTGGATGGAACACCACAGAAATATTTCCTTAAAGCCCTGGGTCTGAGCTAAACTTCAGCACTTTTGTACTGTTTGGTTGTCTGCTGCTTTTCTGGCTGAATATGAAAAGGAAATGTCCCAAGAGGTTTAGAGGGAGCAAAAATGTTGCAAGTTCAAATGCTCTCAGGGGCACAGGAGCTGTTTCCAAGGAGTGAAGCCCTGGAGGACCTCATGGGAATGGGAGAAAGGGGTTGGCAATGGAGGGGAAGGTTCCTTCCATTCTCTTTCCCTTGTGCTGACGAATTTTGGGTGTAGGACTTTACTGTATTCTGGAATTTTGAAAATTATAATATGCTTTTCTCAGAAGAAAAGGTCAAGCTAGGTTGTGCCACGGAACTTGTGAAAGTTTTCGTTCAGAGATGCTGGGACTCCATTGCTACTTTTCTGTTGCATTATAGACTTGAGGAGAGACTGAATTACCCTCAGCCATCTCCAAGTTCACATAACATAATACTGAGCATGATAAGCCCAGAGAGGCTGCAGATTAGAATACAGGAAGAATTGGTTTTTGAGGAGCTGTTTTTTATATTGTGCACAAGCCAGTTCATCTCCCCAAAGCACCCGACGATAATGCAGTAACAACCGACAAAACAGCCTGTGCGTCAGCGTTGCATTATGAAGTTCTTAAAAATAGCACCTTGCCTTTCACGGTGCCTTTGGTGTGTCTGACAGGAAGCTGCTAGTTAGTCAGTATCACTTGCGTCATTTTCCAGACATCTTAGAAATCAATATTTGGGTAATCAATTTGATCCTGCAGGCAATCTAATTGGCCTCCAGTTGCTTTTGGCCTATCAGTCTAAGCTGACTATCTATTATGCCCCAGTACACATCCTTTTTTTACTTTTTAATTTATTTCCAACTGTGGGTAGAAGCATTGAATATTAAGGTTTTGAGGATATTAAATTGATTTTTCTCTATGCTATCTTGTCAAGCACTTGGCCGTTACAAGTTTCTTGTGGCAAAGAAAGTTCTACTCTGTCTGTGTTGTCCCATCCTAGGCTTGGTTGTAAGATCTTTGTCCTTTGTGTAACTATGTGTTTGTGACATATGACAGTCCTCCCCACTCTGAAAGCAGATGTGTTTATCAAAGATTCTCTCATATTCTTCCCTGGGGTGAGGTAATAAAAATGAGCTTTCCTTACTCAAATTTCCTGCTTTTGGGCCAGCAATCCCACCTATTTCTCCATGCATGCTCTCATTTTAAATTCCCTATCAAGGTATAATCAGAAAACACTGACACTGTAGGTATTTCACTGGATTAATGGATGTAGAAAATTGGTTGTACAGAAACCGGAGCACTAAAAAATTAAAAAAAAAAACAAAAACAAACCCAGAGGTAACACAGAGCAAATGACTGCAGGCAGCCACCACCACTGGGGATACAATGTTTGGAGGGCAGAGTTTTGCAGATTTCTGAGGAGGAGTGTTGTGTTTGTCTCCTGTGAGTCCCTCAGAATAGAGCCCCATGATACTGAAATTCAGATAAGTGGTAGAGGAACATTCTCCCTGGGTACTTACTTGGAGGAAGGTCTCTGCTAAGCTGGGGCTTAGCACTTGCCTTCTGGAGTTCCTTGACCAGTGGTCTGAGCTCCAGTGAGGAAGCGTCCCCAGGCCTTAAGGAATGCCTACTAAAGTCAGAGGGGAGGTCCACCATGACATCGAGATGGCAAAACCTTCTCCAGTCTTTCCCCTCTCTCCAGTGCCTCCTATGTCGGCAAAACCAAAGAGGATTCAGCAGGAAAAGCAGAAATGCCTTTTCAGATTTCCAGCTTCTGGAAGGTTGAGTAAAGAAGAATGGATTTGGGTCGGGAGAGAAACCATCATTAGGCTTTCCAAAGCTTGTTTCTAAGCTTTTTAGTGGAAACTCAAATAAAAGTAGACACATTTTAATTATATTTTAAGCAAAGACTTGAAAACTTTTCATATACCAATGCTTACATTTTGATTCATGTGTAGCTGCATAGGAAAAGTTGCTTCAGTTATTTGTAATTATTTTACATGTTTTCTCCCACATGCTACCTAAGCATTCCACTACTGGCTTATATCCCTATCCTTTTTATTAACTTAGAAATTATATATTTAAAATAAACATTTTCTACACGCATATATTACACAAACTCTCTAGGGAAGCTAAAACTAAAGAAAATTAACATCAGAGAAACATTAAAACTTTCATTGTTGGAGTAGGAAGTCCAAATAGAGTTGTTTGAAATGTTGCCTTCTCCCTGTAAGAAAAGTTAGAAGCAATTTTACTAATAGCATTGGTTTATTCTTCATGGGAGAAGAAAGCTCCAGCTACAAACACTGGCTCTTATGTGAGGGAAGAAAGCATTTCAAGTCTTGCAATTTTTTTCTAGAGTATTCTGAATTGAGGATCATTGAGCCAGATGAAAGATGAAGAAACAATTTCCTCATCTTGAAAATGCTTTCCTAAGTGTGGATACAGGAAAAAAAGGACATTGATCTGGCATTCATGTGTCCTGTCTCTAGCCCCAACTGCCATTAAAGTCCATTTGCAAGTAGCTCTTTGAGCCTGAGGCTTTTGCTAGCCAGGCAGGGACCATGATTTCTAAGGTTTGCAGAACAAACTATGATAGGATGTTCTTGTTTCCCTTGTAGAAGTAGGAGCTTTGGAAAGAGAAGGGGGGAACTATAATGGATTTTGATTGTTTGTTTGAAGCCTAGTCTCTTTTCTTCTCCCTGTGCTTTTGTGGACAAGGGGTAAGAAGTAATTCAGTCATGGGGTCTTTGCATCCAATAAAGTCCACTAAAAACTTTCAACTTTCATTTTCATTATTCAGTAAATAAATAAATTAAAAATAAAGACAAATAAGAAAAACAAAACTAAGAAAGACATTGGGTCACTATAGACTCATACCTTGGTTCAAATTCCAATGTTGGCTCAAATGTTGGCAGTAATCTTTCATGTGACCCCTCTGAGCTACAAATGGTAGACAGAGAACTTAGATCAACATTTCTGAGGAAAACAATACACTGATAAATGGAAGTCACCAGTGTGATTCTTCATATCAATGACATCAACAAAATGGTAAGTAGCAGCAGTTGAGAGTCTCTGTGTCTCTCTGGTGCACTGATACTGAATGCAGAGAGTCTCTGTGTCTCTCTGGTGCACTGATACTGAATGCAGAGAGTCTCTGTGTCTCTCTGGTGCACTGATACTGAATGCAGAGAGTCTCTGTGTCTCTCTGGTGCACTGATACTGAATGCAGAGAGTCTCTGTGTCTCTCTGGTGCACTGATACTGAATGCAGAGAGTCTCTGTGTCTCTCTGGTGCACTGATACTGAATGCAGAGAGTCTCTGTGTCTCTCTGGTGCACTGATACTGAATGCAGAGAGTCTCTGTGTCTCTCTGGTGCACTGATACTGAATGCAGAGAGTCTCTGTGTCTCTCTGGTGCACTGATACTGAATGCAGAGAGTCTCTGTGTCTCTCTGGTGCACTGATACTGAATGCAGAGAGTCTCTGTGTCTCTCTGGTGCACTGATACTGAATGCAGAGAGTCTCTGTGTCTCTCTGGTACACTGATACTGAATGCAGAGAGTCTCTGTGTCTCTCTGGTGCACTGATACTGAATGCAGAGAGTCTCTGTGTCTCTCTGGTGCACTGATACTGAATGCAGAGAGTCTCTGTGTCTCTCTGGTGCACTGATACTGAATGCAGAGAGTCTCTGTGTCTCTCTGGTGCACTGATACTGAATGCAGAGAGTCTCTGTGTCTCTCTGGTGCACTGATACTGAATGCAGAGAGTCTCTGTGTCTCTCTGGTGCACTGATACTGAATGCAGCCAAAGTTCTGGTGCTCTCCTCACCACTACAATGGCATTTGACCAACTTCACACAGGGTAGTTCACAGAAGACATGGTAACAGCTCTCTTTATCTCAGTCTAGATCTCTCTCTCTCTCTCTCTCTCTCTCTCTCTCTCTCTCTCTCTCTGTGTGTGTGTGTGTGTGTGTGTGTGTGTGTGTGTGTGTGTGCATGTGTAGTGGAGAGCAAAGGTGATTTTCTTCTCTGTTGTCTTTCATCACACAGCATGTAAGAATTTATTGATGGAACTGGGATTTCTTTATTGATAAAATGACTAATTTCAAACACTCCTTAAAGTCAAGCTTCCTGTCCACATGTAAGAGAGGAAAGAAATGATTGGCACTGCCAATGTAGGGATGGTCGAGGCTGTAAAAGAAATTACAAGTGTTTAGGAGTGCGAAGTTGGTTCTCTGGCTTCCAAAGCACATCTTTACAGAGCACAAAAGAGTATATGTGTGTGTGTGTGTGTGTGTGTGTGTGTGTGTGTGTGTCTGTGTGTGTGTATGGAGAGAGAGAGAGAGAGAGAGAGAGAGAGAAACAGCATTTAAATTTTTAGAGAACATTGGCCAAGAAAGTTCAAATGTTCTAGCTTAAGAAGCTTCTGAGTTCAGGTGTCACTAACAATGGGAAGTTTATATGAAGTTTTATGCTTTGAATTCCAGTGGTTCAACCTATTGGAGGGATTTCTCTATCCCAGTCCCCTTGCTAGGGGTTTCAGGACCATCCATCCATCCATCGCCATTTCTTATTTACTCAACAGATTGTGTCACCCAGTTCATGCCTTTTCAGTGAACACTCTTCACATGCTACCCCACCTGGACAGACCCTTGTTCCTAGGTCAAAGTCAGCTCTGCTAGTAGAAGCACAGACTCCCAGTTTTCTCATCCACTGGGGTATCCTTTATTTACCAGCAAGTATTCTGGGTCCCCCAGCAGCTCAGCAATACAAGCTTGACAGGACCTGTCTTCCTAGACTGTTAATTTCACAGCCGGATGAGTAGAAAGGTAATTTATATGGGTCACTCAGATTTAAAACCCTGCCGTGTCTCCTGACTAGGTGGAATGAGAGGATTTAAAAGAATTATTAGTGTGGTCCGGAGCGACAGTCTGGGGGCTCTTCGACACAGTCCCATACCTTTTCCATTTGGTAAATGCCCACGTGGCCGCCCCATGTTGACTGTGGATTACAACCGAGATGAGAAGCAAGCCACGGGGGAAGATTTTGTTTTCATTTATTTTTAATTAATTGCAAACTCCCTCTTTCATTTGGCTGGCCACGCTCTGCAGATCCCAGGGACACAGGAGCTCTGCCAGCGTGAGGAGGCACTATGCAGAACTGTGAGAAGCAGCCATCTACTTGCTCTCTGTCCTCAGGCAGCACCGAACCACTTCATGCTGGGAACCTGCCTTCCAAAATGGCCCACGGTCCTTCTTCCATAACTCTAATCCACAGATATATTTGCCCTTAAGGATTTGCAAACACTTCTGGAATGGGGCAGGCTTCTGCTGGGAAGAAAAGCTGTCGAACAGTAAAAAAGCCAACAAACAAACAAAACCCATCAGGACTCGGGAAACAATCACTTCTCTTTTGGGGTGTGACTAAACTAAGGCAAATTCCAGCTAAACGCGAATAAATGTGTTCTTGTGGGAACCTTGATTCCCTACCCTTCCAATCCTCAGCATCTGTATCTACAGCCCAATTACAGTGTAGACCATGTGAAGCCACTGGCACCCATGCTCATTATTAGGAGAAAATCGCCCAAGAGGACAGGATATATATATATACATACATACATACATACATACACTATATATATATATATATATATATATGTATGTATGTATGTATGTATATATATATATGTCTCCTAATAGCTGGTACATCCATGTGTTTTAAAGTCTAAATTAAGTTGGGTGGTGGGAGGCAGAGGCAGGCGGATCTCAATGAATTCGAGGCCAGCCTAGTCTACTGAGTGAGTCCCAGGACAGATAGGGCCATTAAACAGAAACCCTGTCTGAAAAAAAAATAATCTAAGTCAAAAAACAACAACAAAAAACCCTAAATCTCCTTGTTCCACCAAAATGATAAGCTAGTGTAATGGACATAAACACTATAAACACACAAAGAACAGAAAAATGTATTAATAACAATGACAGTTATTGGATATCAACCCAAAGAGAGAAATAAAATTATTTTCTTGCCTTTCAATTGAAGCAAGACTTGGAACTGTGAATAATGAAGAGGAGAGGCTAATTTTGTCACAGGCAAATCACCCTGGTCCACGGAGGATGATTCGGCAAAGAGGTGTTCTGGGTCCCAGAAGGCGAAGGAGGTCAGCCGAGATTGATGTCCGATTTCAGCTCCTTCCTGGGTAGTCTCACAAGATACCAAGGGACAGAGAAGAAGGAAAAATCACACTCTCTTCCTGGAAACACTACATCCTTGCCATTGCTGCCTAGGAGTTGGGAGTTTGCTTTTGTAATCCTTGCCTTATTTATTATTTATTTATTTATTTATTTATTTATTTATTTGAGAACTCTCAAGTTTAAACATTAATAGGCATTCAGCCTAAATAAAGTAAAAAGAAGAAAATGAGAAAAATTTCATGAAATCAGGACAAAGAAAGCAGTTAAGTGTCAACAAAATCTAACATTGGCTCTTTAAGACGATAATAAGATGTTAAGTGAGACTTGGGAACCAGAGAAAGGACTAGGTAAGTTATGTTAGGTATCCCATGTCACAATTGAGAATGCTAAGCATGTATTCAGAAGCTATATGGCAATAAATATGAAAGGAATAATTGAAATAATAATAGCCTAGAAAATTACTATGTTTATAAAAAATGATTAATGAAAATGCAAATAGAAAGGAATTTAATCAGTGTGAAGCAGCAGATTTTCCAGGTAAGTCCTGTGCTTTGAGAGTCTCATAGTCACTTTTGATACAAGATTGTCCAGGGAACAGAAGGGAAGTCTGTAACTGATTCCATATGGATAACAAAAAAATGTAAAACTAAAGTTTTTAGAGCTGTGGGACCACAGAGAAAATCATGCTGGATAATTTCATTTATGAAAATGA
The DNA here is from genome assembly GCF_003668045.3 of Cricetulus griseus. Taxonomy (NCBI): domain Eukaryota; kingdom Metazoa; phylum Chordata; class Mammalia; order Rodentia; family Cricetidae; genus Cricetulus; species Cricetulus griseus. The sequence goes on from NW_023276806.1 coordinate 220,502,580, forward strand.
TGCAAAATCATAGATAAAATATTAACAAAGCAAATTCAACAATGTATTAAAATATATAGTGTGATCAAGTGGAATTCATTTTGGAAATGTCAAGATGATTAAACGTTAGACAAATCTATTAATTTTATTCACCATATGAAAAGATTGAAGATGGAAAAACATAATTATCTCAACATATTCAGAAAAACTACTTGATAAAATTCAGGACCCATTTAAGGCAAGAAACAATGTGATTCATAAATTCAAATTAAAATTGAACGAAGTGGAAAATTCTTGGATCTAATATAGAATATTAACTAAGGACTTAGAGAAAATATTATAATTAATGGGGAACCTTTTAGATGCTCCCATTCAAGTCCTTTGTAAGTGATATATGCAGTCATTACTTCATTTAAATACGGTACCAAGATTTTAGGCAAGGCAGCAAGACAAATTATTTAAGTGAGAAAAGATCAGAAAGAAGAAAATAACCATTTTGATGATGTCCACATGGAAAATATAGAAAATTCATATACTATTAGGATGACTATTGCTAGTAACTGACTAGACTTCTTAGATCCAACAGAAACATCCAAAATCAGTGATGTCTTTCTGTACTTCTATAAAATGCATGCATGTAGCTGGAGATCTATTTGATGAAAGAATTGTAATATTTTCATTAGAAAAATTATAAAAATATAACCAAGTATCCAAAGGGGTTTTAGTAAGGAGAGAAAATATGTAAGGGTTTCAAGACTTAATTTTAACTATAAAATTGATTCATTATTTTTCTTTTTGATATAAGGTATTACTATGTAGCTCTAGCTACCCTGAAGCTTGCTATGCAGACCAGGCTGGAGTCAGATTTACAGAGATCTAACTGCATCTTCCTCCTGAGTGGTGGGATTAAAGTTATGTTCCATCATGCCTAACTAAGGCTTAACTTTTAAAGACTGGCAATTCTGCAACTAATGTACAAAGGAAATTCTGTTTTCAAGAACCTTGCAAATTAACCCAAAGTGTCACACAAAAATAAAATAAGCTAAGAATTTTCTAAATTATTTTTATAGGAAGAAATAGAGACTGGAGCACACAAAAGGGATAAGAAAAAGCCGGGCATTGGTGGCTCACACTTTTAATCCCAGCACTTGGGAGTCAGAGGCAGGAGGATCTCTGTGAGTTCCAGGACAGCCTGGTCTACAGAGTGAGTTCCAGGAAAGCCTCCAAAGCAGTACAGAGTAACCCTGTCTCGAAAAACAAACAAAACAAACAAACAAAAAGGGATAAGAAAAAGAAGGAAGGTTTTTTGCACCATCCAAGGTAAATGAACCTAGTAAAGCAGAATTGTTAACCCAGGAAGAGAAAGAGATAATGGGGAGGAACTCAGGTGTGGAAACAGAGTGCTCATCATGTGGGAAGTTGGTATTTGCAGTGATCCTATAAATCCACAAGCAAAATGAGAGTGGTCAGTAAACAGTCAGTGCTAGAAGAAAAGGATATCCATAGAGAAATGGGCACTAGATTCGCACTTCATACTGTATACAAAAATTCATGCAGATGGATTGAACAACACATATGAACAAATTCATCTTTAGAGTTTTCACGAATGAAGGTACAATGGCATTTTATGTATTTAAATAAGAGATATTCCATAAACATCAACTACAGATAACAAGAAGGAAAACCCTACTACCAGGCATGGGAAGTCTTCTTGCACAGGGTTAGTTAGGGCCATCCAAGAGACTCCTCAAAAAATATAGAGCATTAATGTAGCCCTTGGTTGCCTCACAGAGGTTAAAGGTAAGCCCTTATGGCTTAAGATACCACACACTTAAGACACAGGACTCCAGTAATTTGAACTGCATCTAACCTGGAGATCTTCTTTATGATGTCTAGCTGCCATGAAACCAGAAAATACTATGCAAACCACCAAGGGAGGGAAGTAATTGATAGTCCTACCCACATGTGACGCCTGTGAACCACAATAATGACAAGCATGGCAAGATCTGTTAAAGAGCAATAAATGGAACCCACATACATGTTTGTAGAAAACAACATCTCTCTAATTTGACTGATACTAGAAACCTAGCCAACTTCATGGGACTAGTGAGGTCATGGACCTCAGAAAAGAATCAACTATCACCATTTTGCTAACTACAGCCATTCCTAGCTACATTCCAAATCTTATCCTTATACCCACAGATAGTTGTAACTTCCACCCCTGATTAAAGAAGCCTCTTTTTATAGAAGAAAACCACAACTGTACAAAATGCAGAGAGATCAACTGATTGTGGGGAGCCCAGCCCCAGATTCATCTACATCACAGCTCTTGCATCTATGGCCCAGGAAACATTGAGGATGAGGAAGCAGACAGATTACAAGAGTAAGAGGACCAGGAAGTCTCCAGTGAAACAATGATGAGGGAAGTCCTTCTGTGTATGTTTATCTTATTGGTTGTTGAATAAAGCACTGTTTGGCCAATGAGGCAGCAAGTTAGGCTGGACTATGAGTCAAGGAGGATTCTGGGAAATGTAGTAAAGTCTTGTGATCCATGCAGGAAGTGACATAGAGGCAGACTCAGAATATAAGCAGGAACAAGCAGGAAGTCATTCTCTTCCTCTTCTTCCTGCTCTCTTCTCTGGGGTCACCAGGTAAGCCCAACAAGAGAGGACACATGCCACCAGTGACCTCAATCAGATAAGCCTTTATAAAATATATAGATTAATAATTATGGTTGATAGTTAAGACAGAGCTAGCAGATAAGAAATCTTAGTCATTGGCCAGCAGCATTGTACCTAATATTAATCTCTGTGTGTTATTTTGGGCAACCACGTGATGACAGAGCTCAGTCGGCTGTTGGAAAGACTTTCCATTGCAAAAGAATGTCTTCTAAAAATGACTGCATAAAGAGCACCAGAACATGAAAATGAGAGAGGGAAAATTTCGAAGTGTACCGTTCCTAGACAAAGAACTACAGGCAAGTAAAAATGACCGGGAGAGGAAATATTACCCTCCACTATGGATGGGTCCCCTTATTTGTTACTCCATATAAAGTGGTCAGCCCTGAAGCCATATATACACAAGTAGAAAAAACAGAGCCAGTTGCACTTATGTATTTGTGGATTAATATATATTTATATACACATAAATAGTATAATATATATTACACACATACACACATAATAGTAATCATCAAAGAGGCTATCAACTTTAAGGACATGGGAGGGGTTGGAGGAAGGAAAGGGAAGAGGGAAAGTGATGAAATTCTATTTTAATTAAAAATGTAAAATTAAATGAAACTTGAAAATTTTTCCTTAATAAAGAAAACAAGAAGAATGATAATTAATTTGATTTAATATAAATTAGAAGCCAGTGTGACAAATATTTTGTAAACAGATCAAAAATAACAACTCATACCAAAAGAAGGCATTTTTCATCTATGTAACTGACAAAGTAATAACATTCAGAATATGTAAAAACTTATATAGCTCAGTAGGAAATGAACCTCTTTGAAAAAAAGAAGCATTAAAAAGCTGTTTACCAAAGTGAGGATTTTCTAAATATATGAAGAGAATTTTAACTACTCTAATTCATGAAGAATACCCATTAATATGAGATGCATTTCACCCCAAGACAGAGGAACAACAGATCATCAATTGCCTATAAAAAATGGGGAAACAGAGACTGGATAATGCTTTCAGGAGGATAAATAGGTACAACCACTTTAGAAAACATTTTCTCTCTTTCCCCAAATAAAACAAAACCAAACCAGGAAAACCAGAAACAAAAAAAATGACAACAAAAAGCCTCACCAAAACAAAATACACACACACACACACACACACACACACACACACACACACACACACACACACCACACACACACACACTATTAAAAATCAAACCAACCAACCAAACAAACAAAAAAACCCAGAATCTGTTTTGTGTTGACCAACAGCTCTTAGATATAGGGCAGGGTCATTGGAGAAAATTTCTTTTCCATTTCCCAGGTATTAATTGTAAATAGTTTTTTGGTTAAGCATAGGACTTTGTGTTCACTTCCCCTTCTCAGTGCAGGGATTTCATCTGACTTGAATCTGTGCAGGTCCTGGCCATGCTGTCACAGTCTCTGTGAGTTCACACGTGGATTAGTCTTGTGGGTAGCCTGAATTCTAATTGGTCTTAATAATAAAAACCCTGAGTTAGATATAGGGGTAAAAGCTGAAAAATCAGAGAACAGTAGGCAGCCACCAGTTCTTACCTCTATCGAATCCTCATACCAAAGGGGTGAGCCTGTCTCTACGAATCCTCTGAGTACCTGTCTCCTCTCACCTCATAATCCTGTCTCCACCCAGCCATATCACTCCTGTGTCCACCTCCCTAGTACTGGCATTAAAGGCATGTGATTCCAAGTGATGGCATCAAAGGTATGAGCTCTGTTTCTCTTTTAGACTGATTTAATCTTGTGTAGCCCAGGGTAGCCTTGAACTCTCAGAGATCCATGTGCCTCTGTCTCCTGAGTGCTGGGATGAAAGGTGTGTGCCACCACTGCCTGGCCTCTATGGCTAAGTAGTGTGGCTAGCTCAGTACTCTAATCTTCAGGGAAGCTTTATTTGTTAAAGCACAAACAAAATAGCACAAACAAAATATCACCACATTTGTGTCTAGAGGATGCTGTTTCCTTGGAGTCATTCACTAATTCTGGCTCCTCCAATCTTCTTCATAGTTCCCTGAGCCTTGAGGAAGTTGGGTGGGTAGGAAGTTTGTGAAAATATGGGAGGAGTCATGGGAGAGGAAAGAGTATGATCAAATATATTGCATGAGAAATTTGAATAAAAAATTAATATCAGTAATGTGTTAGTTAAACTTTCCTAGTCATGTTTCCAGCTTTTCAATAAATTTAAAATACAAGAAATATTTACTCAAAGAAAAAGATACCTTATTAACTGACAATGAGGACCTTGCATGTATCTCAAAATTCTAAAATTCTTTGCTACCTTAGAAAACCTCCCACAATGTTGCACAAAGGGCTACCTACAATGGTTTTATTGTTGCTCTCTTCATAAAAGTGAAAACAATATTTTTATCCTTTATTAGGTAACCAGAGAAAGATGTTGGGTTTGCTTGCAAATGAATTTAGCCCTCCCTCTCTCCCTCCCTCCTTCCCTCCCTCCCTTTCCTTCTCTCTCTCTCTTTTTTTAACAAACAATGGGGATATTTTGAAACTCTTGGGTCTATAACAGGGCTGAATATCTAATTTCAAAGCGACAGTAAAGAGGAGCAGTTGATCAAAGTCCTGAAGAAAATGGTCCAGAAGAGGTCATTCTTGATCAGCATAGATACTCCACATTGAAGCCTGCTGTGAGTCTTGTGTTGTTAGAGTCACAGAAGGGTTACATGAAAGTAAGTTCAAAAGCTTTAACAGTGAGCAATGGACTCTTAAGACACAGACAATTCTGAATTGATATGTGATTGATTTTCAAGTCTTCTATAGAAAAGGGAATTAAGTGCAATTTCCTTGAGTTATCATTGATAATTATTTTAACTAAGAGCTGGAGATTAAGCATTCTACATTCTGAAGGCTTTAAGGAGTTTAAGACAATTGCTGTCACTGGAAATGTCTGTTCTCAGGAGTGGAATCTATCTAATCAGCAACATAAGACTGGTGACCTCTGAGATGGCTAGAAGCTTTGGGCTTCATTCTATTAAGAATTCAGTGTCCACTCCATGAAGAACTACCTTTTATGTGTGGAAAACTTTAAAACTTGAAGTTTAGTATGTTGGGGCCATTATGTGTGGAATGTATGGAATGTTGTTTTAGAATTATTATTTTTGGTTAAAGCCAAACCAGTTTACTAGTAAGCTCAAGGAAAACTATTGAGTTAGATTATTTTGGAGTTGAGATGGGCTGTTTTATAAGTGTGTGTATAAAACTGTCCTCTACTTTCAGGCATTAAATTTATACGGAGACAAGTCCATTCAGTAAGATGTACTTCCCCATTGTCATTCTCACCAACACAGTAACTCCCTACCAAGCAGAATCATCTATACTTAAAAATAAAGAGCTCAGTGAAATGCTTTCAGGATGTAGATTGTGGAGCTGGAATGTTAACTCGGTGGTATAGCACTTGCTTAGCACACATGAGGTCCTGGGTTCAATCCCCTGCACTGCAAGAGCTAAATAAAGACTCAGAATGCAGAGTGCTGTCCCTAAAATTTTATGTTTCCTTAAGAATTTTAAAATAAAATGTTTGGATTGTTGTAACAACTGGTAGAACAGATTTTGATTTAATTTTCTCTCTGAATTGCAATACATTCCAAATCTATAAGCAAAAGTTCCTATTAGGTGCCTAGAATTCTAAGAAGAGAGCCAATACATGTTAGGACCAAATAAATTTCTATGGAAAATTTAAAACCAACAAACATTTTGTCTACCTTGAGTGCTGATCAACACCCTTTCTGTTGTAGGGTGAGAAAAGGACTGAGTTCATTTGGGGATGCTGCGTGCTTAGTGCTTCTGAAGAAGGCTATACCACACCTAGGGTGTTTGTTTGTTTGTTTGGTCCCCCACCCCTGTGGATGTTTGCTTAGTCAATCTATTTGCTACTTGCCCTGTTCTCTTGGAAAGGAGAAAGCAGTTTAAGAGACAGATATTCTAGGGAACTAGAAAGCTGAGCTTGAAGCAAACACACAGGGTTTTCCCAGGTCTAATATTTTTAGTTCCAAGAATTTTTTGGAAAAGAACAAATGGGATAAGTGGGAACCTGGGGTCTCACTAGATCTGCTGCAGCTCAAGAAACCAAGGTTCAGTCCAAAGGTCATCTGTGGGGATCTGCCAGAAGCCATAGAGTCCCCATCTAAATTTCATGATAAATGGCCACTGCCTTGTTCCTTCTGTCAGGTGAACCAGTGATTTTTGTCACCAGAGAAGCTGGAATTTCCACTCACCATTCAACCCATAGGCAATGACAAGCAGAGTAGTTTCACCTACTTGTCATGCAAACACAATCTTCCTAGAAAGGTGCATGTCACCTCCCTCTCTTGCCATGTGGACTGTTGGAATCATTGATCATCTGACCATCTCCTTCTTCATTACTTGCAAGAACAGGTTTGAACTGGTTTCTGTGGGTCTAGCTTTTGGTCTCCAGCTTATTCTAACAGCGATTGATATGATCATAAGGGCAACACATCTAGTTATGTTACTTTGCAGATTAAAAATCTTGGATGGGTCTCATGAGTTTGATAACTGAAATTCCTTAATTCTGTCTTCTTGGTTGCCCTGCTCTTTATTATAGTGAGATATTTTTTATTATTACTATTTTCCTTTTTAATGTTCTATCTTGCCAAAGTTCTTTTTTTTCCCCTCTTAGACTTTCACAGAGCCATTCAGTTTGCCAGCTAGGCTCCCGCCTCAGATGCTGCCCCCTCTACTTCCTGTCTGATTTGGACCTGCTGATTCTCACTTGACCTTCACTGAGTTGATTAAATGTTACTTCCTCCACAATACACCTGACCATTAATTTATATAGCAATTGCTGCTCCCCCACAGCGTGGGAGGGAATACCTGCCTCTCTTATTCACCCTCACCATCCAGCTCAGAACACATTCTAATAGACATTTGCTGAAAGAATAAGAGTTAATTAGGAACCATTTAATCCTTGGGCTCTAAACAGACAAAGTTAGTTACCTTAATCAGATCAAAACTGGGCCTCCTGCCCACACCATATTAACATCTGACTCAGAGCAGATGCTAACATTATATTAAGGTATCAACTAGAGAATAGTGGCTATAATCCATCATGTTGTAGACACCGAGGAAGAGCAAAAGCCTTGGTGCATGTAGCAGAGTTTATCTTGCTAGCTATGTATCCAATATTTTCTCTTACTCTCAAACTACTTAGGTCTTGTGTTTGGCTTTTGCTTTATCTATGCTTTGCTTCTTAGTATAATAGTAATAACAATGATAATAATGATGATGATGATGATGATTATATGATAAATTAGTTGTAGTAGTATATTTGTTGGCCAGTGAGATGTTTCAGTAAGTAAAGTTACTTGCTGCCAAACCTGATGACCCAAGCTTGATCCAGGACCCACAATGAGGAGGGAGAGAATAGACTCTCAAATGCGTGTATGCTAAATGAGTGAACAAACAGATGTAAAAGGGAAATAAATTCTGTATACCAAGAAATGACAGCATATCAAGAAGCATTCAGATCTATGCTGAAAGGCTAGCCTAAGAAGTCACTACCTGGGTTTCCTTCTCTCCTCAGGTTCATGAGGCCTTTCTCACCCCAGTAACTTCTGGTGAATTTGGAACCTTAAACCATCTATACATTGGTTAGAGATGCCAGGGAAAATTGCCCAAATTTAGGGATTTAAACAATAGAAGTCTATCTCACAGCTCTAGAGGCTGAAAATGTGAGATCAAGATGCCATCTAGGTGAGTTCCTCCTGAGTGTTGTGAGGAAGAACCTAGGCATGGCCCTTGTCTTGCTTTCGATGGTGTGCTTTCAAGGTCTGTAACCTTGCCTTGGATTGGCATCACCCAACTTCTGATGCCATCTTTACCTGTTCTCTCTCTCTCTCTCTCTCTCTCTCTCTCTCTCTCTCTCTCTCTCTCACCTATTTTTCTCTGACCAGAATAGGAATATTTTCAGAATATTTCCTATTCTGAAGACCCCTTGTCTCACTGTTTCATCAAGTCTACATGCAAGGGAGAATGAAGGTCATTACCCAAATGTGCAGTGTGGGATGGTTAGAGATGGAAAGTAGGTAAAAGATAACTAAAACAGAAGAAGAAAGAAGACAACACATGAGACAAAAAAACAATCCAGCTTTCCAATCAATAGTGGACAGACCAAGAAATAAACTCCAGAGGAATGGTTTCTTTTGGCATGAATACTTGATGCTGCCAAAACCAGGTACAGAGATATTTTTACAGAAGTTATATTTCTGAAAAGCCATATAGTTTCATTCCCTACTGGTTCCTTGGCAATGAACCTTCACAATAGTTGCTGGCATTTCAACCGAAGCTCTGACTAGGCATGGGGATTTCTAGGTAGCACCAGAGGGTGGTAGGTTTTGTCTGGTAATTTTTGTTTTCCATATCTACTCTCTGGTCTAGGGCAGCTTCATGTACCTGGTCACAGAGGTCAGCCTGGATGCTTTCAGCTGTAAATACCCAAGGCTTCATCCATTGTGCTTGTTAATTTCTGTCTTAGTCACTGTTCTATTACTGTGGAGATAACACCATGACCACTGCGGCATGATTCAAGTTTCAGAGGTTTAGTTCATTATCATGGTGGGGAGCATGGCAGCATACATGGTGCTGGAGCAATAGCTTGAGAGCTACATCCTAATACACAGGCCAAGAGAAAGAAAGAAAGAAACACTGGGATAGATGGAGGCCTTTGAGATCTCAATGTCCATCTTCCCTTGACACACTTCCAACACCAAGGTCACACCTAATCCTTCTAATGCTATCAAAGGGTTCAACTCCCTGGTGATGAAGCATTCAAATATATGAGCCTGTGGGGCCATTCTTATTCAAAACATCAGAACTTCTACTTATTCTCTGAAGTTGAGGGTTCCTTCTCCTCCCACTTAAGTAGATGTGTCTAGTGTACAAACCACAGTCGTCCAATTCCTTGCTCTTCTGGGAAGGCTCTGTGCAGAAAACCAGGGAAAGTAAAACCCTTTGTCTGATTCTCAGGTCTGCTCTGAGAATTGTTACTCTGACCTGCCCCCACCCGTGTTGACTAGAATAGATGTGAAGAAGTTCTCTCACCCATTTGGTTTGATAGTGGATCATAAGGCCTTCATTCTAGAAGGAGGTCCTGGTCTGTAATCCAGCTGTCCATGATTTATAGAATCTAAGCTTATCTATCTATCTATCTACCTACCTATCCATGATCTATGATCTATCTATCTACTATCTATCCATGATCTTTCTATGAGCTATGATCTACCAGCCTATCTATATCTATCTATGATCTACATATCCACCTAGGATCTATCTATAATCTATATGTCTATCTATCTATCTATCTATCTATCTATCTATCTATCTATCTATCTATCAATCTACCTATCTATCTATCTTATCTATCATCAACATCATCTATTTGTTTATTGCAGTGCTGCAGACTGACCACAGGGCATTACGTATGAAAGACAAGTGCTCTACTATTGATCCATTTCCCCAGACTCATGTGATATTCATTTCTCCTTTTGTTATTTGTTATAGAGGTAGTTCTCATAACTGTTTCCTCCCCCACAGTTAAGAATGGATTTGCTTGACAAGTGTAGATCAAGAACTGAAACTCTTGGACTCAGATAAAAATCTGTCCCTCATCTATCTATGTATCTATTTATCTATCATCAATCATCTATACATACCAAACTACCTAACAATTAATAGGACGTCCTGGGGATCAAAGTCCAAGGCTTGTATGTACTGTATCGTTAGCCCTAGTTTTACTTTCCCCTTTATTCTCATAAAATTTCCCAGGCTGTCCTGAATTCATCTGTAGCCCACAGATCTTGAATTTGCAATTCTTCTGTCTCGGCCTCCTAAAAAGGAATGATTGTTGGCTTCTGTTATCCACCTTGCAATTTACATACAGCACTGTAATGTGTAGATCATGTTAGTATTTACAATCAGATTTCATTGATTGGTTACTTCCATCCTCAAAACAGCTATATCTCACACTACCCGTTTTATTCATCCAAATATCAACTGAATTATTTCCAGCATGACCAGGGTGAACTCTTACATGTGTGAAACAATGGTGCCCCATTTTCACAGACAACCTGATTATGGCATCTAAAGCATCTTCTTCTTGGCAAGGTCACCTTCCTTTACCATTTGGACCTTGCCTGCTCTGAAGATATAGCTCCTTCCTTGTCTTTATGCTCTGTTAGTGTGCTTCTTGAATCCCCTGAAGTAAAAAGTACAGCATCTTCCACACCGGATGTCAGATTCAGAAAGCGAAGCAGGATGTGCGAGTCACAACCTTTTCCGACACCAAGCTGACCATGTAATGAATACTTGCAGTTGTTTGGAAGATCAGTGGAGCAACTCCATCAACACCCTTCTCTGCCTGAAAATGTGACTTGGCAAGATTAGAACAGTTTCATGGGATTAGCTCAGGGATCAGTAAATTTGAAAATTTACTTAGAAGATTAAATAATCTTTTATTGTGACTGCCCTTACCTTTCTGCCCAAATCTCCTCTAATAAAATTCGCCCTGGAGCCACTGAAAGTCAAGAGACCGATTATACTTTTGAGAGTTTTAGTAAAATGTTTGCACAGCAAAAGTTTACTCCATTCACGAATACCCACGATCCACAAACCAGCAGAGCCTGCTTGGTGACAGACACCAGGGTCACCTTTCTTGGTACAGAGATAGTCCTCAGCCTACCTGGCATGTTTTATTAGTGTTGAGATCTAATGTCAGCTCCATTTTGTTTTCTCAAGGAGGTGGCTTTGGTTATATAGAATCCAAGGACTATGGTAAACCTGACTGCTTGGCACTGAAATCCACCTTTCTCTTTGCCAGTGTATCACAGTTTTTTTTGGGGGGGGGGCAGTGTACACATTAGAATATGGCACTGACCTCAGGATCCTAGTCCTTCCTAAGGGGTCAGGGGTGGCTGTTCAAGGCTACATTTTATAGAGGTGGCACTTTAAAGAGTCAGAAAACTTTCAAACTTAGTTCTTTTCTCCAGCTTGCTTTTACCTCTAACAAACACAAGAGTCCTTGCAGGGAGAAATTCTCCTCCAAAGTGCACTCATCCCATGATTATGAGCAGGTCCAGGATGGTGACTGAACTGAGAGCCAGAATCAGCCTGCCTGATTACCTTAATCACCTTAATCATAGCATCGACCTGCCCTAGAATGGCCTCAACAAGGAGAGTGGCAGAAAAGCCACTCTACACTGACAACTCCTCCTCAGGACATATTCTGATGCACTTAATGAAGAGCTTGTGATTTGTATTAGGGACAAGATAATTTCAAGGCTTTGCCAACCCTTCACTGTTCCTTTACCAGTAATGAAGAGCTCTCTCAGACTGTCTTGCATAGGACATGTGTCATATCCTGGAGCAGTGCTGTGTCTCAAGTGAGCCTCTTTCCCCTGATGCTCAGCCATCATCGAAGCAGGCCTTTTTCTTCTCCCTGTCTGCATCTCGAAGACCTGTCCACCAACACCTATTTGGAAATTAGGACTGAAAGCTCGCCATTTCCTCTCCCAGAGTAAGATCAGTGACTCAAGGCCTTGCATTATGCACTTCAAAGTGAATTCACCAAATAGATATTCAGTTTACTAGAACCAGAATATAGGGGCATACATGCACAGGGAAAAGTTTCTTAGTTATTATTTTTCAGATGATACATTAATATACAAGAAATAAGAGAAACAAAGCAATCTTTAGTCATACCCATAACTAAGTCTTGCGATATTTATTTATATTTATTTATAGATGTTTACCATATTGCCTTAAGCCAGCAGGAACTGTTTATTGTGTTAGTTCTCTTCCTATATGAAGGAAACCTACACTTCTTAATTTTAAGTCTTTCAAGTTTGAAATTTGCACTATAACTTTGCTTATGTCTTTTATAAGTATGCTTTAATATCAAGTTGCAGGGTAGCTTATTAAAACTATTATAAGCATATATTATGCTTACTTTAAAGCCTGTCCTCTGAGCTAGCTGTTATCAGGGTTCTAAAGAGAGGGTTAGGAGTCTTACTTCTAAGTGGGCAGAGCTGGTAAATCCTCATGATATATACTGAAGGGAAGGCTCGTACACCACCCCTTCCATGTACTAATGCCCTTTTCTTTTTCTCCTGATCCCTTGCATGCTTGCTGCTAGACTTGGTCTGTGTTTGATTGTTCTGTTGGAATTTTCTGCCCTGTCATTTCGTGACTTCTGTCTTTTGTTGTTGTTGTTATTTTCTTCCTTCACTTTTCTTTCTTTTAGAATAATACTTTCAATGAAAAAAGAAAATATAGGGTAAAACTTTACTAATTTTTTCTATTGCATTTGAAAACCAAATGAAATGTCCTAAGGGTCCTACCCTGTGGGGCATGATGGTACTATTGTTAGCACTGGGCACGTATCTCTGAACACGAACCTTGCATAAATAATTCCCCTAAGTGCTTAGGGAGTGAGGACTTTTGACATCAGAAAGCTCTGTAGAGACTACTTATTCTTTTGTTTCTGCTTGAAAATCAGGTGAGCATTTTGATCAAAAGACACTATTTTGAAAAAGAAAAGAACTCAATTTTCAAGGAACAACATCAGAATTAGATGAAGAGAAAGAATAAGAGTTTTGACAAAAAGGACCTATGCATGATCAAATACGCATAGGACCCTTCCCGAAGTTTCCACAAAGTGATAGATGTTGGTAGGAGATGCTATCATCTTGTGCAATTTTATGTAATCTCCAAATTTCAAATTAAAGTAGATACTACTTTCTTCCTATCTTTTAGTTTAGCCGCGAGTAGCACGGTGTCAGCCAGATGAAGTGGGGTGTCATGTTCCTTAGTGGAGATGCCCCCATAACATTTGACGTGTTTCATCCTGACTGCAAGAGCCTCCTCTCACCTCTCCAAATCCCTCCCACCTGCTTTTAGGAAGAGCCCAGATCATATTCTAATGGTTCATCCTAATGGGGAAGATTAGGCTGACTGAAAACACCCCACAGGTTAAATCCTACGCCTTAAGATTCTTTTTCACATTTGTTCCAAGTTTAGGAGGAGATTACCCGTGCTCAGTCAATCGGTGAACGTTGTATGAACCGGCCAGCTGGAGGATGCGGCAGCATGCATTTCGTATCTAGACTACCATCCATTGCTAATTTTTTACACTAGTCTAGGGCCAGGGAGATGTGGGGGTTTAACTTAAAGTAGGCACTTTAGTGGCTACGTGTCCATGGCCTCATTGTCAAGGTTAGCCCCTGGCTTATACCACATGCTTTACATAGTTCGCTTTCACTTGATATGTACACCCCCTGCCCCCGCAACTGCTTTGCTCATATCCCCCCTTCACTTCCATGGGGTCCCCTTCTCATCTGGTGGCAGACAGGGACCAGCTTTAATCTGACTTAGCCTGTTTTCCAGCCAGCATCATTCACTCCACATTTACTTTTAGCCCAATACAAACCCAACCAAACAATACTGTCAAGAACCAAAACATAATAAAAGTAGCTTAACTCTTTAAAGAGTAGGTTCTGCAGTGAAGCCTCTGCTGCTGTCAGCCACAGGCATCGTTTAAAGAATGCCAGGTCCTATCACCCAATCTGGTCTTCAAAGCCTCAATGCTAAGGCACATTCCTGCATAGTCCCCATTCCGTGGGTTTGATATGGGGTAGATGAGAAAAGGAGATAGAACCTGGGCGTGTCGGGCAGGGACTGCACAGTAGCAGCAATTCAGAGAATGTCCTCGCTAGGGTTCAGGAATTCCAGAAGAGAGTTCTGGCTCCAGTTCTTTCTCATCTCTTACCTTTGCCTGAAGCAATATGTAAGGTGTTGACCGGAGGTACCAGAAGCCTCCTCGTTGAGCAAACTGGAGTGAGCAGCTTTTCCTCCACATGCTTTCTACCACACATCCCTTCAAAAGTCCGGGTACTAACAGCTGCATGGTACCCTAGTTCCTGGCAACCTTCCTACTATATAGAGGCACCGCTCTCTCTCTCTTCAGTCAACCCATGCATCTGTAGTGAACCTCTTTTTAGAACTCAGCCTCCATGGTTTGTGAATTTCGTTCTTTAGATTGGCAAGACAAAACCACTGACTTCCAAAATCACCAACTTCAGGAAGATTTGAGTAGCTGAAGGCTTGTGGAGCCCTAACGTCAGAGTTAAAATCCACCTGAAGAGAGAGGGAAGGGCTCCTTTGGTCCCAAAGACATCGCCATTTTCCTTTATCAGCACGTAAGAATTTACTTTAAAAAAAGCCCCCACCCTGATCTCTAAACATAGATTTCAAAACCATTCCAGGTTGGGTTTTGTGGTCAGACCAACTCAGGAAACTATCCTAATTATTATTTCATATCTTCTGCCTCAAAGACCTGATGATTTAATTACCTCTTAAATCCCATGGTTGAAGTGTAACTTGTAGAGAGATTTCAAAGAAACACGAAGGACAGTTTGATTTTTAAAAGGGTGGCCATAAAAACTGAAGTGTGAAAAGATAATTAACGGGAGGGACAGGAGAAGTGCTTCAGGGAAGAAAAAGGGACAGAGTGGGCGTGCGTGGGGCGATGGAGCACTCACCCATCCAGGCAGCACGATAATGACCTCCTTATTGGTCTTCTCGCCTCAGCCTCTGTGGCTTCAAGTTCCTCACAGCTGTCACAGCCATCTTCTCCAGGCCTGCCTTTGATTGCGTTATTTCCATCTCTCTGAGCCCTGTGCCAATGCCCAATTACCTTTCAAGCCAAATTAAAACCCTTAATCACAGGCACCAGAGTCCTCACCTCTGGTTTCCTGTAACTCCTCGCCATCTTCACCCCTGTTCCGACACCTGGGCCTTGGTGAGGTCTGTCAGATCTTTCCTAGTATAGCCGCACCTCAGCCTCCAGCAATGTCTCCCTTTTGATGAGGTTGCGGGCTTTTCTTTCTCTAGAACACTGCCCCAGAGTAACTTTTTCAGTTTCCCTTTTTGTGTCTGCTGTTCACGATGTCTTTAAATTTTCAATCAGCATAGCTAGACGTTATAGATAGGCTTCCCCTGGATGTGAGGTCCCTGACCTCAGTGCCTTAGAGTCTATTATTCTTTTAAAACGTCTCTTGGCAAATGCTCTCTCTGACCCTTTGAGATGCACAAAAGTCTTTCCCCAGCTTCTAGCCAGTTTTATAACATCTTTCACAAGGACCTATAAACCATATTTTTGAATGATAAACCCTGCAGGAGATAGCTTTCCTGTCTCCCAGCCTTTTCAGTTAGGGAGGGGTTTACCCTTGATGGAAGCAATTCGCCTACAAATCCTATGGGTTCATCTGTCCCCTCCCTTGCAATGTCTTCCCGTGCTTTGCTTCAGTAACATTAAATCCAGTCTTTTCCATCCATTTCAATGGCTTGAATAAAGGCTTCCTTGCCTGTCTGACACCATCCAGTACATGACATACCCCCAAACCTTCTATTTTTTAGCTAGAAAGAAATGGGAAATGTATCTTGTGGATGCCCTTTATATTTCCAATCTTAACAATCATTATTTTATTAGTGTCCTGAGCTATTCAGAATGAAGCTTAAGTGAGCATTCAGATATAATAGGTATAATATAGAAGAAATATGACATGTATATGTTTATCTTACTGTATTTCTAAAGGATAAATATGACATGTGTATGTTTATCTCCTTGTATCTCTAGAGGGTAAATATGACATGTATATGTTTATCTCCTTGTATCTCTAAAGGATAAGGGTCTTGAGGTTGCTGAGCAGATGAACACTAAACTATTCTGAACAGGAATTCTGGTTAACTCAAAGAGAAGACTAATGAAATGGCCCTATAGATTGAGATCTCCCTCTGTGAGGATGATGACAAGTCTACTTTTCCTATAGAATAAAAAGTAACCAACCAACCAACCAACCAACCAACCAACTCCTGCTCCTTAAGCTCTTGGAAATAGGTGCCCGAGTCAGAAAATGCATCACCATCTTCCTGATTTCTGCTGGCTTGACCTGTTTTTGTGCAGTGTTGTTGCACAAATTAAATGTCTCCTTAATTTTGTTTTCAACTTAATATCCTCCAAGTCTTGTTAGTAGACAGTCTCGAACAAGAAGATTTAGGATCTAAGAACAAAATGAAACAAAAAGTCATAAACTGTACATGAAAATTTAATAGGTAATATTTACACATACCAACTACAATAATCCAGTAATATTGACTATATTGAGGAAAAATACAGTGAATTTTTACTAAATGGGATTTTTTAAAATTAATCTGGTAGATATTAGATTGGTTGTAGAAAAGTATCTGGCAGGAACACATGTATGTGTGTGTTGTAGGATTTTCTTTTGGGGGTCAAGAGCATTGTTCAGCAATAGAACCTGTGATTAATGTATGGAAAAATTGTTTATGTGTTGATGTGATTATGCTGTCTAAAAATGGTAACACATAAACTATAAGATGTTATAGCATTTCTTTTTTAGTTTTCAATTCTGCCTGGACCATCCTCATGACTCCTACTGAAGAAAAAGTCTATATATTGATGACTGAATTAGGAGTGGATGATCCTTTGCTTATGAGGAAAACTCTCTATATACTTTAAATTGTCATGGATATACACTGCTTCTTGTGCTTGCTAAGGACTTCAAAGACATCCTTGCCTTCCTTTCTTGGGGATGTGAAAACTCAAACTTAATTTGACAGTCCATCCCTCTCCTTTAATATTGGACACTCTATCCTGGGTTTTCTACAAGTATCATTATTTTGAATTCGAGGTATTCAATTTCCATAAGTGGAAGAGAACCATGGGGTAGTGATGTGCTACCCATTAGTTACTTTGTATCAATTATCGTAATTTTTTCTGAGTTTTCAGATCTGGCACTTAAGCTTCAGAAATAATACTTCAAATTATAAAAAAATAAAATAGAAGGACTGATGATGCTTAACAATTCTTCGCATACGGATGTGATAGTATTTGAAACCCTCTTCTGAAATTGTAAAGTACAAATGGCAAATTTGGACCAATCTGCTAATCTCTTGTGTCATGCCAAGAATTATACAATTTTCTGTTATTATGTAAAATGGTCCTTTACAAATTGCGGATACTGGTTTAGTTCCAAATTTATTAGACAGCTTCACTCTTTCTTCAGGGAACAAATGAGTTCCAGCTAAAACTTCTGTTCTTCCCATTCCTTATCCAGAAAAGAAGATGGAAATTTAATATTGTGAATATCCTTCCAATTTTCAAGTTTAGCAATAATAGTTCTAACAAGAACCTGAGGATCAAAAATGTGCTTTGTAGATACTGTAACCCATCCATCACCCCTGGGGTTATGTTTTCCCATCTTCAGTCATGACAGACCTTGTGCTTGGGAGCCAATGTGAGTCATAGCTGAAACTTAGGCTCAGTATAAGGATTCTAGAGTGCTTTAGTCTATAAACAACCTAGACATATATTTTAACGGCAAAACATTGTGTGTGTGTGTGTGTGTGTGTGTGTGTGTGTGTGTGTGTGTGTGTGTGTGTGTGTCAGGGGGTGGTTAGGGCATAGCACTCTATTCCAAGATAGTCTGAGAGATTTTAAAACAGGCCTATTATTTCTTAATAGAATCCCAGGAGCTTCAATATTTTGTGTTATTTTCTTCCTTGAAGATAAAACATTGATTTGAGAAATTCAAGATTTTTGGAGGAAGAGTTAGACAATTTACAAGAAACTTTTCTGAGATTAGAAGAAAACAAGATGGCAGTTTCTCATCCTATAATTAACACTTTGAAATATAAAACCTGTTAGGGAGTGACCCCATTTGGCCCTGTGTAATTGTAGAGAGAAAAGGGATTGCTTTTGTAACAAACCACCACAAACTTGAGTCTTAAAAATCCATTATTAGCCAGGCTTTGGTGGCACATGCCTTTAATCCCAGCATTCAGGAGACAGAGGAAGGCAGATCTTTGTGAGTTAGAGGGCAGCCTGGTCTCCAGAGTGAGTGCCAGGATAGGCTCCAAAGCTACACAGAGAAACCGTGTCTTGAAACCCCCCCAAAATCCATTATTATTATTTTATACTTACTTCATGGGTGTTTTTTCCAGGCTAAAATCAAGGCATTCTTTGAGACATTTATTTTGTCCTTTTAGCCTTTCAAGTCCTTGCACTCTTTGAATCACATACATCTTCAAGTCTGCAGTATTGTCGGGAAGTATGGTACTGGAGAAACTCCAATCTCTACCAACCATTCCAAATGCTATATTAGTGACTTCTTACAATATGTTACAGCACAAATGACTCAACCCAACAGTGTTGCCAAGTTATAAGTCAGTCTATCATCTATCTATCTATCTATCTATCTATCTATCTATCTATCTATCATCTATCTATCTATCATCTATCTCTTCTTCCATCCTTATGAATGAGATTGATGATACATTATGATAAGGATATCATTAAGATCATTGCTCTTTATATAAAGTAAATCATTTGTTGAAGTCAGTGTTTTATTGGGAGTAATAAATTAACAATAATGGTAGACTTGCCTCACTTTCTATTTAGGTTGAAGACCCATCTTGTAAATAATCTTTACATCAAATTAGACTGGTGGTAACATGTGGACCGTGCACTGTGTATGTCGTGCTTTTCCTCTCCTTTCTGAAAAAATCACAGCTTGTTACCAGTCCAGGGAGATGGGAAGAAGAAAGACCATGTCTTTCCTATCTTTGCGTGTGGTGGCAGTTCTCAAACTTCAGGATATAAAATCGCTTGAAAGTTTTGTCAATCACAGATCACTGGGCCTCAGTCAATTTCTCATTTCTTTGTTTGGAGTGGGACCTGAGACTTGCACTTCTAATAAGTTTCTGAGTGCTGTTATTGAAAAGTTCAGGAACTGATGTTTTTCTCTTAGAATCTTCTGAGACTTCACTGCTAGTGACTCAGCTCTGGTTGACCTTTTGTGCTTTTGCCAAAGCGACTTAATTCTGAGATGTACTGCTGGTGACTCAGCTGTAGTTGACCTTCTGTGCTCTTACTAAAGCAACTTAATACTTCTGTGTTTCTATATCACTGCCTGCAAGATGGAATATGTCCTCTGAGGCTTGACAATGCTTAGGCTTACATGAATAGTGCTACGGATTTGCAATCATTTATTATAGAGTATTATTTTTCAGACTTGAAAAATTCCCCAAAGAAGCTACGGTTAAGACTCTATAGAAACTAAAATCTCTCTGACTTCAAAATTGTTCTTTCTTGAGCATTGGCTTATTTTAGGGGGGAAGTGGTTCAGCTTTTGTTGCTGTTGCCATCTCAGTTCCTTGGAAACAGTTTAATTTTTAAAGTTAAATTGTCACTAAACCCTAGTGCTTATTAATTCATTTGGTAAAATTTTACAATATTTGAGAAATTATTAAATGAAAAATGAAAAATTACTAATTTTGAAAGATTATAGGCAAAAATTAAAAAGCATATAAAATATCATGAATTGAAATAGTTTGTTTCTTTTAGACAGAAATGTTGACTTGGTAATAAATTTACATTGAGTTACATACAATTACATTCTTTGTGTGGAAGTCCTAGTGTGTGAATGTTACATCTTGTCTCCTAAGCCCCACTTCTGACACACACACACACACACACACACACACACACACACACACACACACTCTGTTTTCAAAGCAAGAATTTATTTAAAGGTAGCTTTCTCATCTGATGATGGAGAAAATACAACATCTTCCTCTATAAAATGTTATGAAGCCTTAATGGGTCTGTAAAATAGAAACACTTGGAGTCAAAGTGGCTTTTGAGATAGTTTAAATGCCACTCACTGAAATATTATTTTTAAGTAAGACAGATTTTTGGTGGGTTTCTGCTCTCCTTATACAACTCTACATCAAATCAACAAAGCAAAATAGCAATTAATGTCATAACAAAAAGAGCAGTGAAGTGAACATTGGAGTTGCTCAGGGAAATTCCTCTACTAGTGCCATTAGCAGTTACATCAAAAAGCATGCCTGAGTGTCTCCTATTACTGAAGACCTGAAGTGTACCTAAAAGTTTTTATGTTGGTCATACCTTCTGACTTTCATGTCTGTGTTTAGAGGGAAGTAAATTGATAAAACAAAATACAACCCAACAACAGCAAAAAACAAACAAACAAACAAAACTCAGGATGCTATAAAATTAAGAATGTGCAAGGAAGTTAGCCAGCATGCATAAGCATTACTAGGGCAGATAACAGCAGATATGTGACCACAAGGACTTCAAATACTAGAATTAACAGGTGTAGAATACAGATAATTCTGAAAAATTAAATACCAATAAAATATAAAAGAAGAAATAAGAATATGTCATAATGGACACACATACTTGAAAATCATCCAAGCAGCATTGCTGAATGTGCAAATGGGAAAAAGGTAAATGTTGAGATCAAAAGCACAATGGATGCATTTGACACAGAGCCAATGACATGAAAAAAAGAATAAATGAAAACACAGAACTGAAAATGTAAAGGTTGTGGAGACAGGATGTAAACAGCTAAGAAACTAACATTCATTTAATTTGAAGAACTATTTCAGGGTAAAGAACAGGACTTGTTAGAATACAAAAGCTCCCCAGTATGCTTCAAGTAAGAGATATAAAAATAAATATACATCATGCAATTTTAAATCAAAATTTTGGTATCCCAGCAAGTAAGGATAGATATTGATAAAGACAAGAGGAAGAATACATTCAGCTCATAAAATCGTAATAAATGGAACAGCAGAAAATTTCCCAGCTCAACAATAGATGCCAGAAGATAGAAGAATAATGTCTCAATTGCGGGGGAAAACTATGCATGTGTTGAAATTAAACGGAATGAAAGTAATTTAAAGATATTCAAAATAAAACCTGGAGGTGCTTGCCACTAAAAGACCTTTATTTATAAACCCTATAATTAAAACAGCAATAAAAATCCAGGAAACTCCAGTTGGAACAAAGAATGGCACACACACAAAGAAACTCCTAATGTTTATAATAAAAGGTAGGAAGGCTTAACAATTATTTGCTGATTCCTTAAATTAATATTTAAAAAAACAACAAAACAAATCCAAAAAAGGTTAAAAACTCAGCAGAATAAGTTAACAAAAGAGAAAGCAAACTCTTTCAATAAGAAATAGAGATTAAGATAGAGAGGAAAATACTACTCCTCATTGGAAACAGCACATATTTAATCAATGAATTCTTTCAGATTTTTTTGGAAAACAATTCTAAACACACATAAACCTTTTCAAGGATTGCACCAAGAACAAACTTTCCAGGACTTGCTTGCTAACACAGAAGAACTCTACATGAACAGAAAATTCCAGACCAATCTTACTCATGTATATAAATGACAAAATGAGAAACACAATATTAACAACTCATTCCCTGTAGTCTATGATAATGATAATGATAATACAGCATGATTAAGTCCTTTGTCCCAGGAATATAAAGATAGCTGAACTAAATAAAGTTAGTGAATGTGTTTCATCAAATTGGAAGAATAAAAGAGAAGCACTCTTCAGTCACTGGCCTGAACCAGGACATCCTCTGTTGTAACTGAACACCTGCCAATGACTACTGTCCTTTCCAACATCTTGGTTGATGGTGAATTAGGAAAGCTTTTAAAGATTTAAGAGACAAAGACTTTTACTCTCCTCCTCCTCCTCCTCCTCCTCCTCCTCCTCCTCTTCCTCCCCCTCTTCCTCCTCCCCCTCCTCCTCTTCCTCTTCCTCCTCCTCCTTCTTTTTGATATTGCCCTAGAGCTTTTAGCTAATTAAATACACACAAAAATCAGTAATTGTCCCTAGTATAGGAATGAACTTTGGTAGCCCATCTCACATGGAGGGATACCCTTTAAGCCTAGACAAAAGGGGGTTGACCTAAGCCCTATCCCAAAGAACAAGACAGACTTTGAAGCCCCCCTATGGAAGGGCTCGCCCTCGCTTGGGAGCAGAAAGGGTATGGGACAGGTAGGGTGTTAGTTAGGGGGGGCAGGACAGGAGGGGAGGGAAAGGGACCTGGGATTGACATGTAAAATAATTTTCTTTCTAATTAAAATAAAATAAAAAGAATAAAAGAAATAAAAGTAATGTGAACCATTGACCTTGTGTCCTGATCCATAGATTTTTGCCTTACTTCCTGTGTATAGTGAGACTGTTAGCCAATGTACTTGGTTATTTGATTTTGAACATAAATTATTAAATTAAAATCCATGTAAATTTTATAATAGATATTGTTGAAAGTTCAAGGAAGAATTAAATGAGATTCTTGCTCAAAAAAAAAAAAAAGAAATATGCATGCATGGTAGACATGAAGTAACAAAACCATTTTCTACAAATAATTTTTTGGTATAGAAAATTAAAAAAAAACATCAGAAATAGTTTGCTAGAATTAACAGGGGAAAAAACAAAACCAAAACAAACAAAGAAAAAAAAACCCAAGAAGTGAGTAAATGTTAAGAGAGCAAACACAGCAAAGGATTCTAAATTCCACTGACAAATCTAAAAGGCATCATTGAATGGCATTTCAAGGTAAGAAAAATGTTATAAAACACTCAGAAATGAGTTTAGCAAAATATTCTGCCTGTGTGAAGAAAATGAGAAAACTTTATTGAAATACTTTTTTGTTGTTGTTTTAAATAAATGAATCCAGAGAGATGGGTTAGAAAGACAGTATTGCTAAGATGTCTATTTTCTCTGAATTTAATAAGAGTTTCAGGACAAACCCAATGAAACTCTCCAAAGGGGTTTTGAGATCCCTGCCTAGCTTAGGGAAATATTTGAAGAGAAGATAGAAGGGTCAGGAAGATCTTAGGTACTCCTCATGGGTGAGAATAAGGTTAAAAACTGTGATCCAGCCAGCAGACCCAGTATTAGCTTAAGCTAATTGAGAGACTGTGGCATTCATACAAGTTTAAAATCTGATCACTGAAACACTGAGCTCCAGCAATAGACTTCTGCAAATACTTGAAATAAGTAACTATGCTGATATGCTTTATATCAACAATTATTCTCAGAGAAACAAACAAACAAAAACCTCATGATTTGCACAAAAAAGTAATTTATAGATAAGTAAACAAGGTAGGAACTGTAAAACCACAAATGAGAGAAAAAGAGTTAAAATAATATTTTTAATACTACAAGATAGAAAATATTTTATAAACAAAATATAAAAAGGATTAGGTAAATAAGAGTAAATTAGATAAATTCAACAGCAGATCTAAGCTGCCTTCACTGTAATTCTTAAACCCACAAAGCCATGAAATATGAAAGTCTATCCTCATACGCAAGCTGATTTTAGAGCAAAAACCCACATGAAAGGCTTCTAGTGTTTCCTTATGCATGATGTGAACATGCAGTCATTCTGCCATGAAATACATAATTGCATTTGACTATAGGATTCTCTCAAGATTGTAGGAAGTGTTCATATTATAAAAGGTATACCTTATGTACTAGTTGTGAAATAAAAAAAAAAAAAAACAATCTGAAACCTTTTGATCCTACTTGTTCTCAGTAGGAGATAATGGACACAAATATTCGCTGTCAAAAGGAAAAGCAACTGATAATGTATTTCACATATTAAATAGCTCAACTTAGCCATTCCACAAGGTAACCATATTTCAAACACTGTGTTGAGTATAATAGTTGGGCACACTTTTATCTATTAAAAATACATTGATGTAAGGAACCTGTGCCAAAAATGTGGCAGTATAGCAAAATTTAATTGGTGCAGAAATGAGCAAAAATGATCTGATTCCATACCATTTATATGAAATTTAAGGCTAAAAAATAATTAATGGCTATGGACAAATACATACTCAAAAACCATGAAAACACGCAAGGCCTACGGACACCTCTAGGGAGGAAGGGAGGTGTAGGAAACTGCTGAAGAAATGAAACGTGACAATATTGTCTTTCTAAATGATTATTAATCAATCACTGTTAATCAATATATTAAGAACTGTCGCTAAACAGCAAAGAATAGGAACACAATTCAGGATCGCTGTTACCTGTGTGTGTGTGGGATAACACTCAAGCGAATGGTTATGATTTCATTTTGCTTTATCATCCACACGCATGTACGTCTATAGAGTGGATATAGAGTATGTTACTTATAAACGATGCATTTAACATGTGGACTCAGTGTTCGAATCCCTTCCCCATTCTTATTCAGTGTTTATAAACGGGTGAAATTTCTTCTCTCTATTCATCACAAAATCGATTTCACGGCTCACTAATGTCCTAAGCAACTTTTTAAAAGTTGTGCCAGGGTCCTGAGCTAGACTATCAGCCGTTCTTATCCCTAAGCATCACGGTGGCTGATGGTTAAAGGACGGGCTGATTTCGTGTTAGAAACAATGTGAACTGACATATCACAAATGAAAACATTCTTCCTCATCGCCCGAAGGCTTGAGCTTATTTCTTCCCTTTTCAGTATTGACTGATTATACCTAGATAGCCTCGCCTCTTCCAAAGCTAGAGTCCTATTATGCTTCTGGTGAATTTAATGTCACGGTAAAGAATACTAAATTGCGAACCACAGTAGCATGGAGCTGGAGGAGAAAAGCCATTCATTGCAAGAGGCTGTGTCATCTGCCCTGACAGCCTCGCTTCCTTCATTAGCCCCTCTTGCAAGCAGCTGGGCTTGGGCATTGAAATGGACCAGGATAGCCTCTGCCAGCAGTCACCCCCCACACATACCCGTACCCCTATCCTACCCCACCTGCACCTCTCAACAGGAAGCAGAGTCCCTCCCTCTCTGAGCATTCATTTAGCAAGCAGTCTTCCTGGTAGTAAGTCAAAGGATCCGAAAGTACAGGAGATGAGATTTCACAACGACAAGCTGGAGCCATTTGTGCAATTCTAGTTCTCCTAGAACCAGGTGAGGTGCCAGGGAGTCTAAGCCACGCCCACGTACTCCAAGCCCAGTGTAAGCACACAGGCTTTGCAAGTGGGGTTTTTGCCTCAGGTCTCAGGGGCTTCTTCTCTGAGGAGCTACTTTCCTGAGGACTCTCTCTTTACCCCTTTGCTGAGACTCAGAAGGCAGTTTCCGTGGTGGCCTGCCTTCTGGGCCTCGGAGATTCCACAAGACGGGGACATTCTCAAAGCGAAGCCGAGAACGAGGGACAACTTGAAATTGTCCGCGGGCTGCAACCCGGACCAGTGTCACTCATGAAAAGAGTGTCCACCCCAAAAGATGCTGCCCAGCTCATTTCTGGACTTGCTCTGGGAAACTATGCTGAACTCAGAGGAATCTAACGCTTAGCCCAGCTGCTCTTTGGAAGGGTCGAAAGGTTTTTCACAATTTACACTAATCGGGTTTGTTAAACACAACAATAGATTTTTAAAAGCATTATCTTATTAAGATGTTGAAAATGAAGCCCAAATAAATACCAAGTATGAAAAAAGCAAATATTTTTCACCTACTACCAACTAATTAATTGTATAGATTATCACATATTTTATTTATATTTGGATAATTTTAAATATTACCGTCTCTTACATGATTCCACAGGGTTCTCTGTGTGATTCCTAGACTCCCTTTTAGAGGATTTGAGATATTTCTAAGACCACACTGGAATTCCAGAGTCTACAGAGTCAATCCAAAGCACCCATGTTTTCTTGGCTATGTAACCTAGTTAAGTACTCAAACTGTAAACATTAAGATATGAAATATAGCATATTTAGAATGAAAATTCCATAAGATTGCTATAGGAATTAAGGTTGAGAGCCTGTATGAAATGCTTAGAAATACCTGCATTATATAACAAGGTGTTTAACTGTTGGCTATCATTAATAATGAGTACAATGAATACTAATAGTATTAACTTGGAAGATACTACTGTGGGTAAGTTATGTTATTGTCAATCCTCCTCAAATACAGTGTGCCATTAATCATATTCTACAAACGCCAGACTCTTCATTCTTTTATGAGCTACAGTTTGGTTGAAAAGTTTTTCCAATTGAAAAATTGGTCTTATTTCTTTAAAACGTAGTTTTGCTAACAAGTGAAATGATGCCAACAAGAAAATACTACTGTATCGGAACATATTTGATATGGGAGAACAAGGCTTGAACATGGAGAACTACACATTTAAATGGGGGGACGGAAAGCAGAGTGGGGGTGAGGAGGCTGTGGGAGAAAGAAGAGCATGTAAATGGGCTAACCCAAACTAAGGATGCATGAAGAAGCCTCATGAAATTGCCCTGTTTTATAAGCATATATAAAATATAGTTTTTTAAGTATCTTGAATAGAAATTCTCCACATTAAAGCAAATCTCACTGCCAGGCACTGGTTTCCTCCCTGCCAGTTAATGATAAGAGAGGACCCAGAGGTACTCCAAACAATACCAAGATGGTAAAGACACTATTGCTGAAGATACCACACAATTTGGCTGTAGAACACAAAGAAATCAATCTTGAATTTGCCTGGTAACTTGCTGCTGGCTAGCTTTCATAGTGCTTGGAGGTGTTATGCAGGAGGAAGACATTGATCGTCATGTCAAGCACTAGACCTTGCATGATACAGTGGTAACCTGCCAGGCAAGATGTGTCCACTGGTTAAATAGCAAGAGTGTTTATCAAGGTTACCAATTGCTCCCTTGATTGGATTTCTCAAAGCCTGCTTTAAGTAGGAAATTCATGCCTGTTCCTGAAAACATCACCATAAGCTCTAAAGGAGAACATGTTAGTGCTGCTTTTCTAAATGGTTATGTTATCAAACTACTTTCTAAGAACTTGTGTTTATAGCCATATGTCTATGGCTGTTTCCAACCGAGGTCATAGAAGTATCCTATAGCTATGGGTAGTAAATACCGCTAATGGATAGTAGTTTGTTGAGATGAATTACTGTTCAAAGCGCTGAAAATAAAAGTTTAAGAGTGCTCAGCCATAGATGAGACCTCTGTATCAATACCCACAGCCCTCAAGGGTCAGGGAACATCCCAGGAAAGGGTGCAGAAAGAACACAAGAGCTGAGAAAAGTGAGGAGGGCTACAAAATGTAACCTTCTGTACTGGACATGGCTGTTCTTCACATGAATTAATGGTGGTATATTTTCCTACACAAGACCTACACAAGATCGAGCCAGTTAAAGATTCCAGAATAGGTGTAGGGTGTTCCAATGTCCCACCTTCAACTCAGAAGCTTTTGGTACATGGTGGCTCTTTTCTTTGGAAGTGTGGCCACTGGAAGATTGTCAGCACCCAAGTGGATGACTCCACACCTATGAATTTGTGGGAAGTGCCAATTGAACTCAGGGGATTGAAAAATGAATAAAAATAAGCAATTATAAAAAAGAGACATTGGAGTTGGAAGATTTGGTGGGTGTGATTAGTGTACATTCTACACATATATGAAAGTGTTCTTAAAATTAAGAATTTCCTTCTTAATTTTGTATTTCAAGTAACACGTTTGTATAAATAATCATCAACTATTAACAGAATAACCTATATTTTGGCCTAGCGGGGCAGGTGAAGTTCTGCTCTCCATTCAATCCCACTATAAGGAGAAAAGCTTCTGTTTTATTCATTTTTGCTAGCCATGCTCCTGGAGACATTTTCATTTCAATGGAATATATCATCTCATCATCATCAAATTTTGTAAACTCTTCACACCACTGGGCTAACCCCCACAACCCCCCCCCACAAAGTCCATGCAGTGTTATTGAAAGATGAGAAAGCTGAGGGGCCAGGGTGTGTACAGTTCATGTAGAGGAGAGGATGCATTCTTCCTTGAAGACTAAGAACAGAACACTTACTGGTGTTTTCTAAAATACAAAGGATAATTATGTCACAGCCCACAGACCCAGAGAAGCTAAGTAAAAAGGAAGGCTCAATGGGGAGGGAGTGCATGGATCTCCCAGGGAAGAGGAGATAGAATCGATTTTGCGTGTGGTCTGGGGGTGGGTGGGAATGGGAACAGGGTCAGGTTACAGGAGATGAAGGGAGAGATCTCAGGGAGAGACAACAAGAGTTGGGGGGCATTTGTGAGGCTATATGGAAACCTAATGCTGTTGAAGCTCCCTGGAATCTACAAGGCTGATCCTAGCAAGCAAAAAACAAAAACAAAAAAACAAAAACAAACAAAAAACCACCAAACATCTTCCTCTTTCTTATATTTCTCCACATGATAGAGAAGGAGCTTACTGTTTTATAAAATTAAATTTTTCCTGCCTGGTAATATTTATTACGACATGTTATATTCTTACTGAATTATTTTGTTTAATCTTTTAATGACCTACATGGACAAAGTTATTATTACTTTTTAAAACGTTTCATTGTGAAGATGAGAAATGTGATGCCCAGCATCACCTTAGTTAGAGATGAAGTTATGACTCAAATTCAGCCTGACAGGCTGTGAAATGTATGGGTTTTATTAGTTCCTGTACTGAGAGGATCATCTCATAGGTCTTACCACCTGTGTTATTAGTAGTAGACTTGTAACTTAAATCTCCTACTTGTCTAATAATTGCAATAAAATATTTGGTTCATAATGTAAATAAAACAGAGAGTAGGAAAAAAGTAATTGAAGCATGGTGTATAAGATAAAAAAGATTCTGCTAGTGATGAGAACTTGGGATATTATATTGTCCCCATGGGAAAAGTCTCTTTAGTCCTCTTCACATCCAACCAAACAGCAATAAGCTATTGCTCTCTCCATCTCCCTTGCTAATGTAAGGTCAACCAAATATTACCTAAGCAAGGTGTTTTCAAAGAAAACGTTCTCAAATTAGGACTGAAGAGGTTAGCGTGTGTCATCTCATTAATAAAATAATGGATTCTCCCTGGATACAAATGGAATTAACAAATCCTAACTCCATTTATGGCTCTGAGTTAGTCAAATTAACATTATTGTGTATGCTTCCCAGAAGATATATTTTACGCTGTGTGGCAAATGAACTGTGTAATTCTTAAGATTTTCCAGTGAGAAGTCCCTCTCAAGTTGCAGTTAGCCATCTAACGTTGTTATCAGAGAAAATTGGAGCTAAGTATTGCATCCATCTCATAAAACATAATAGAATTTTGAAGTTAACAGAGCAATTCATTTCTAACCTGGGAAAGGCTGACACAATTGGGTCAGAACTCATGCCCTGAATCATTTAGTAGATGTAGGCAAAATAGAGTGCCCATACCACCCTATTTAAATGTTTCTCAAGCTTTTATCAGCTTCAGCAATGTGACTATGCAAAGCCCTAATTATTCCCCTCATTAACATCTCATGGTAGTTGTTCCCTTTCTACTAGAGTATACACCTTCTCCATTTGCATACTTGTTTCTGAAAAATTACTAAAAGTTAGCTTAACCACTTGAACCAGCATGGTTCCTGTTATATGCTGGTTGAGCTGTGATTTAAAAATACAGAGGAAAGTACTTTTATGGTACAAACAGGCAATGAATACTCAATTGCATGTAGGAAAAAAACAGCTGCTGAAGATGCACTAACATCTGGCAGGCATTCTGAGTTAGGAAGCAATCTAGCCCACAGGCATTGATTACCTGCTCTCAATTCCACCTTCTCCAGAGATTTCTGTTCCCTGGAATCTCTTCAGCACTTCCCTCTGTCCAAAATGCTAGAACATGTGCGCTGAACCCATTGAATGCATTTCATTTGATAGGATAAATGGGACTATATCTTGTTAGGACTAGGTTGTACTCAGTGACATTCCTCTTCCCTAGAGCTGACAGCACCTCCATGGTGTGCTTATTAAGTAATTAGCCTGCCAGTTACTTCAGTATTTAGACTTTGTTAGGCACCGGGGACTCAACAGGTGATGGCAATTTTCATAATAATAACCTTTGACGTACTGTAAGAAATGGCTAATTTTTCTTTTATTCTCCCCTTTACCAAGGTGTAATTGACAAATAAACATTGTATATATTTAAAGTGTACAATGTAATAATTAATATGCATTTATATTGTGAAATTACTGCCTCAGTCATGCTATCTAACATACCTATCACACAGCATAGTTACCTGTTTTGTGTGTTATTGAAACATGTAATCTATGTGCTGAGCAAATTTGTTCTAGAAAACAACTGTGATGGTTAACTTTAAACTTCCCTCTGATCAAAAGAAGTATGTTTTCAGTTTTGAAAGTCCAGTTAGAAATAGCCTATTCAAAAGATTTTCAAAAGGTTGCCCATCTCAATTTCCTCTAGAGAACACTGCCATTACTTCATCCAATATTTAAACAGCAAGCAGATTGAAAATGAAGAAAAGGAGATAGACTTGAAGATCCCTTTGTTGTACTTCACACAGCTATATGTGGCATGCCCTTGAGGAAACGGCCATTCAGGCCTGAAGAAGGGCAATTTGTCTGCTTTGCTCTTGTTAGGTGCTGGAATCAGACTGCTGCAATGATGGAAATCAAGGGCTTGAATTCCATCTGTAATAAGATCCAAGAGTCCTTCTATTATGAATTTCATCAAGATAACTAAATGAGATTGGCTGAACATTGGACTCTCGACAAGCTGGATGCATTTAGCAGGCAGCATAGCCACAATGATAAAGAGTAGAGTTCGGATAGCAACTTCCAATCATTCCTCAGTACAAATTCATGAAACCAAAGCAACATGAGGCCAGTGCATGTGGATCTCCCCTCCCCATCACCTTCCTAATGGAGGCGTCGTCTCTTTCCTAATGTCCTCTACCAGCTGTAGAATTGAACTTTCAGGAAGGAGCACCTGTTTGCTTGCTGCTCTATGCACAGAGGATGGTAGCTAACCTTCGCTCAGCTTTCACTTCAGGTTAGGGAGCAGGTTTGTTTTGATTTAAGCACATTGCTTTCATTCTGGTAGGGTCCCCACTGCTGCAGCCCTGGGAGTCTCGAGCTTACTGTGTCAGCTTTTACCTGGCTCTGAGACTTGTGGGAGTGGTGGAAAGATGTTTTTCAGTAAATCTTTCCGATTTTAATGTTAAAATGACATTTAAAAACATCCTTATTTGACATTAAAATTATTTATTAAAGAAAGGGATACAGCTTTCTGTGTTTTGAAGACATACCAAAGCATGTTGAAGGATACAAATGCCACCCATGATGTCACCACCATAGACAAATACTCAATACCTTAGGGTTTTCTTTTTTGCCATCTTATGCATTTACACATTACAATTGACTGTTATTACAATTGAAGATGATTCTAATTTAATACACAATATTCTTCTAAGTTGCTGTTTATTTTTCTAATCAGTGACTTTTATATGAGCGGCCATGGCATTTTATATTTGTTTGATCATACGGATTTTCATAATTAATTATTCTATACTTGTCCCATTTTTTTCTCTCTGTTCTTGCAAATCTTATGACAAGTACCTTTGCTTTCTTGTCTCTATGATCCTCAATCTTCCCTTAGGATCAAGTCCAGAATACCAAAACTATGTAAACTATGGGTTAAAAGGTAAGCAGTACTTATGTATGAAGCTCTTAAAACTATATACATAAATATATAATATATATAATATTTTAATAAAGATTTACTCATTACTAAACTTCTTCCCCAAGTCATCATGCCATTTTACAGTAGTCATTGCATCCATATCACTTGTGTTTAATTGGTAGCGAAACTCCAAAGCCAAAGAGAATCACTATAGCACAGTCCTGAGGCTCGGCTATTGCCTGCTTTCTTCTCGAACATCTTCTCTACAGCAGCTTAGGCTTATACTAGCTCATTGTTTCCATGACAATTATCATGTGGGCTGCATTATTATCATTATCATTATTGGTGGTGGTAGTACTGAGTTTGTGTGCGCTTGGCTTTGGCAGCTCCAAGTCAGTGTAAGTTGTCTTTCCTGCATTGCCCTCTTCCTTTTGAACCTAAAGGTCATCAGTTAGTCTAGACTGAATGGCCCTGAGCCTCTTGAATCTGCCTGCCTAATATGCCTGGGCTTACAAGCATGTGCTGCTATGCTTGGCTTTCTAACTCGGATTCTGAATGCAAACTCAACCATTTGTGCTTATGTAGAAAGTTCTTCACTGAATGAGCCATCTCCTTCGTCCTATTACTAATTTAAAATTTTTATTGCATTCATCATTTGTGGAGGACGCACACAAGTGCCTTAATGCATGCATGGATATGAAAGAGCCACTTACAGGAGTCTCTTTCCTTCCACCATGGTCATGAAGCTTGGCAGCGAGTGCCGCTACTCAAAAAGACACCTTGCTACACCCTATTATTTTGGTTAATGAAAGAATATATATATATATATATATATATATATATATATATATATAGAGAGAGAGAGAGAGAGAGAGAGAGAGAGAGAGACTGAAGTTATTTTGACTTTTAGGCTATGGGGGAACTTTTTTTTTTTTAACCAGTGTGCACAAGGTCTGTACAATCAATTCAGACAAGGACATGGTTAAATTATGAGTCAACATCTATGCCTAGGAAACAATTGGGCTGAATTCTATTGTGTGTATTTTGGGAAAATGCACATTTACTCTTCTGAAATGTCATCCAATGTCATGTGTTACATAGACTAAAGCAGACCTCATCTACCAATACTAAGGGAAGCTGCACTAATGATCAGCAAAGTACAAATTCACACAGTGTGCATTTGCAAATATGCTCAATCAACAATTAAATCCCAGAAGCCCACACCATACCATAAAAAACAAACAGCATTGATCTCTTTTAAGCTTATTGTTTTGTAAAGTAACAGATGAAGCTTTGTCATGCATGGGCTTTCATGAAATCGTCCTTAGGATAGAGCGACAAGTTGTTTATAGCCATTGAGGACATGTTCCTTATGTCAATACGGTTTGAGTAGAGAACATTGAATCAAAAATATAGTAAAAATGACTATCAAGACAAAACAGCAGCCCACAGAATGGGAAAAGATATTCATCAACCCCACATCTGACAGAGGGCTGACTTCCAAAATATACAAAGAACTCAAGAAGCTAGTCACTCACCAAAACACCAAATAACCCTATTTAAAAGTGGGGTACAGAGCTAAATAGAGAATTCTCAATAAACGAATCTAAAATGGCTGAAAGACATATAAGAAAGTGTTTAACATCCTTTGCCATCAGGGAAATGCAAATAAAAACAACTCTGAGATACCATCTTACACCTGTCAGAATGGCTAAAATCAAAAACACCAATGACAGTTTTTGTTGGAGAGGATGTGGAGAAAGGGGAACACTCCTCCACTGCTGGTGGGAGTGCCAACTCCTGCAGCCACTTTGGAGTCCACTCCACATGGAGAGATACTGTCTCAGCCTAGAGACACGGGGGAGGGCCTAGGCCCTGCTCTGAATGATATGACAGACTTTGAAGACTCCCCCTGGAAGGCCTCACCCTCCCTGGGGAGCAGAAAGAGGATGGGATAGGGGATTGGTGGGGAGCAGGGGAGGAGGGGAGGGAGAGAGAACTGGGATTGACATGTAAAACAAGCTTGTTTCTAATTTAAATAGAGAAGAACATAAAAAATCCCTATCAGTTCTATAATAATTGAAAAAAATGACTATTAGTAACAGAAGAGGCAGTGGTAAGTACTCTACTGCTCAGTATATTTCTTGTATTCCCTAGTGATAATATTTTCCAGATGCTGTGATGACTGGTGTTGGTTGTCAGTTTGAGTGAATCTGGAATCAAGTAAGAGACACACCTCTGGGCAGTTCTGTGAGGGCATTTTCTGAAAAGGTTAACTGAGGTGCGCACAGCTCTGTAGAGTAGGCAGCACCTTCCTGCAGCCAAGATGTAAAGGAGTCTGAGGGACATGGATTGGTGACCGTGCTGACACTTTTTAGCTCCTTGCTGAGTGAATTTACCTCGTCTCTGCTGCTGGTGCCACTGTCATCTTCCCTGACACTGGAACTCAGCCTCTTTTACTTTCCCATTTAGACTCAAGGTCAGTGACGACTCTCAGGAATCTTCTAGTTCTTCATCCCCAGTTTGAGACTGCTGAGGTATCTAGCTCTCAGACTGAGCAACTATCTGATTCTCAGCCTCTCCAGCATGCAGATAGCTACTTTCGGACTATTCAGCCTCCATCACTTAAGGCAATCTAAAAGGAAATTCCTTTGTAATGTATGCTCATTCCATTACAAGTATTTTTTTTTTTTAGAGAACTCTGAATAATACAATGAACAGGGGGAAATGTAGGCTCCCGTGGAGAAAAAGAATCATAGAAATGAGGGCTGATGCTGGGAGTGAATGGATTCAGAAAGTAATTTTGTGAGCTATGATGATGCTTCACTAGAGATTGGACCACTTAAATTCCCTCAGGCAATTCATTTGAGTTGGCAATTGTTTACCAACTCTCTACTATTCAGTTAAATATTATTCTAGATTCAGAGATAAATCAACAAACACTAAGTTAACAATGCTGACAGTCTAACAAGGGAAAAACTATTCATCATGTGATCATACAAATGGCCACAAGAATGTCACTGTGGAGAGGGCCAATGTAGAAGACAGACAGACAGTACTCCATTGAAGTTAGGGAAAGCTTTCAAGGAAACCCCACACTGTTGTTGAAAGTGGAGAATATCTAGATGTCTCCAGTACATTTACTATGACAAAAGAACCTTAGGCTGGGTGACATATAAATAAAAGATCAAGGTACCAACAATTTCATGCCTTGTAATAATGTGCTTTATGCTTCAAAGTTGCCGCAGTACCTCTATGTCTTTATATGCAGAAGAGGATGAGAATTTATTTTATAAGTTCTGTAACTTATTTTATAAGGACACCAACCTCATTCACAAAGGCAAAATCCTTATAACTCAGTTACTCCCCAAAGACCCTACATTACAATACCATCACATTCAATATTAAGTTCCAAAATATGGGTTTAGTCAGACTTATCAACACTCGGCCCACAGAGTCAGATGAGGAGTAAATGGCTGAGTTGTATTTGAAACTTGGTTGGGTATAAAATACAGCTACTAAGGGAAGTGGGAGCTAGGTCACACATTATCTTTTAGGTCACACTACTTTATTTACCATTCATTGCTTATTTAATTTTGGTGCTGGTAGCAGTTAAGGAGAGTGCATTTCCACTGAACTGCATTCACTAATGTTATCTGTTATCTATCTATCTATCTATCTATCTATCTATCTATCTATCTATCTATCTATTACTTAATTAATATGTACAGCAGGCAGTGGTGGCACACACCTTTAATCCCAGCAATCTGGAGGCAGAGGCAGGAGAATCTCTGAGTTTGAGGTCAGCCTGGTCTACTGAGCAAGTTTCAGGACAGTCAGGGCTACACAGAAAACCCTGTCTCAAAAACCAATAGATAGATAGATAGATAGATAGATAGATAGATAGATAGATAAAAATAAATATAAAAATAGATAGTTATAGCATTTCCTCCTCCCTCTCCCCCTTTTACACCTCGATGCACTCCCCGACTCCCACGTTTATAAGAGTCCCTTCTTGTCTCCTTTATCCATTATATACACATATGAACAAATAAATATATAGAAAGAAAGTTGAGGTACTCAAGGTCTCTGCCATACTGATGAGCTGAAATCTTTATCAAGAGGCAGATTTCATGGATGTGTTACCCGTACTTCAAAAAGGAGAAAAGAAGGAGGAGAACCCAGAGAAGGAGAAATTAGTGAAAACTACTAGAAGGAAGGCATCTTACGGTAACTTCAAAGGTAAAAATGGAGTGAAAAAAAAAAGTAAAAGGATGGCATAAATGGGATTTGTAGGGATGGATCATTTTTTAGTAAATAAAATAAAAATGGTGTTGGTTAGTCTTGGAAGAGGTTAGCCTGCACAACTGATAGCAGCTTAGCTTACCATGAGATCTTATTTAGAGGTGGTATACCATGTAAGCCCCACTGTTGGTGTAAATTAACATGAA